>NC_133807.1:18626807-18745135 GCF_043250625.1 Sebastes fasciatus
CATGGTTGGTCATCCTGCTGTCAACTGCTTAACCCTATTAGTTTGGTGTTCAGTGGGGAGTTTAGGTGTCACATGATGGCATAAATGCTGCTTGAGGGGCTTTTCAGCCTGACAAGAATAAAACTCATGAGTACACCAAAAAAAGAAAGAGGAAAAACTAAATGATATATAATCCACAAGCAGCTTTTAGCACAAAACAGGATCCACAACATATGAAATGGTGCGTCACTTGTGTTGAACTGTCTGAGAGTGTGTGTGTGTGTGTGTGTGTGTGTGTGTCAATCAGTCGTCATATATGAACATCACTTGTTGTCAGCTTACCTCATGCCTTTACACAATGTCCTTTCAGTAAAGCAAATAAAAAATAATCCATGTCTTGATGAGGTAGGTTGAAGTAATCCAGTCAGAGAAAGGAGATTTGCACTTCAGCAGTTCAGGTCAAGCTTGTAATTTTGCAAAATCCCAGGGATTTCTCTGCATTATCATCGTAAAGTAAAAGTCCATAATGTTACCTTGCGATTAGAATGAAAGACAATTGAGACAAGTCCATAAATAGTTCTGCTAAAGGCTTTAACCTTTCCAAACAAAACTTACATTATCAACTAAAACAACTCCTCATTTACCGTTAGTAAGACTCTTCAACCTCTCCCCCAGCTTCAAAACAAACCACAAACCAAAAACGGCAAAACAGGAAGTGACAGATTGTAATTGCCTGCCTATAGGCCATAATACTGAATCTATTTAGGATAAAAGATATTGTTTAATGTAGTATATTAGCCATTCAGAATCCCAAAGACAGCTCTTACAAATTAAGTTCAGGCAAAATTGAAAAAATAAAATCATTGTCTGCAATATAAATGCACAACAACGGCCAATTGGGAAACTCCAACACTCAACGACCAATAGTGTAACTTTTACTCAGTATGGAGGCTTTCTTATCAGGGACCTGGGCCTAGATCCGAGGACACTTGACCCCAAAGTCCACTTTATTTGATTAATGTGAACACTGTGTGCCGTACTCGGGCTCGCTACAAATCAATTGTTCCTAGAATGAAAAGTCAAGTACGGACTTTCAGCTTTATAAGCCACTGAGTACGGTCTGTTAAAATCTGATGATCTGATCTGAGTGTAGTCAATCATTTGCTCAAAACAGTATCACAATATTTAGATAATATATTTGGCAGTCTTTATACTACATTTTATCAAAATAACAGGTAGCAGCCAAATAGAATAGATAACCTCCTTCCCTCTGCTGCTACATCTCAATGTAGCTCTGCACCACTTTGGTTGTACACATTGGGAAGTATGCGTGTCAAAGGAGCACTTGAATGCATCAAGATTTTCCACCTTATCACTGTATTTAGATTGTTTAGTTTACAGCTATTGGAATACATTTTAAGGATAACGCTGCTGATGTCATATATTTATATTTTTCTGTAAACAATAATGTGTTAGTCCTTCTCTCAATACTTTCTGACTTCCCCAGATTGTCTGTGGCTTTCAGCCCCCATTGGTTCCCCCAGTGGGCAACCTCCAGGTCTGAAAAGTGAAGTCAATGCTGAAGTGCCTTAAACTTGCATTCTTCAACAAACCAGCAGGGGGCGACTCCTCTGGTTGCAAAAAGAAGTCTGATTGTATAGAAGTCTATGAGAAAATGAGCCTACTTCTCACTTGATTTATTACCTCAGTAAACATTGTAAACATGAGTTTATGGTCTCAATCGCTAGTTTCAAGTCTTCTTTAATACAGCATGATGTTCATTTAGTAAATGATGGTCCCATTTAAAGTCAGATAGACCATAAAGCAGGGTATGCTTTAAGGCATGGCTACCTTGTGATTGACAGGTTGCTACCACGGCGTTGTCCGGTCTGGGAGTTGTCCGTGTTTTCCGTGTTTGTGAAGCTGTGGAGGATTACCCAATAAAATTCAATCTGATCCATCCAACCCCAGCATCCTCCATCTCTCTAATGACAACGTTTTCTCTCCTCAGGGACGGAGAACGTGATCAAGGCCCGTGTAGTGTGGCATCCAGTGCCTGGTCTACACCAGCAGCATGGAGGTGATCGGCCCCAACGTCGACGGAGACGACTTCATCAGGTGAAGCTCAAAAAAATATCATTCTGGTTTTACTTGTTTGTTTTCCTCACAGAGTACACATGGTTGGACTTTCACTCTCATTTTTAGAAATGCTTCGGCTCAGTTACGTTTCTGTGGTCACTTTCTTGAATGCATTCATGGAAAGCCTGTTCAGAATAGATATGATTGGTTGGAGACAAAAGTACACAACACACATTATCCAGCACCCTGCTGGTATAATCAAGAGGCGTTTAAAGACTCACTCACTATCTTACTGTCACACTGTCCCTCCGTAATGTTTTGCATGAGACCGTCTGGTATGTCAGACATGCCGTACAGTGAGCAACATGTTTTAACCTTTCTTTAACCTTAACCCTTTATTAGATTCGTCACATACAGTTGCATACATGAAATTTGACCTCTGCATCCTAAGGAACAGTGAGCTGCTGTAAAGTGCAATTTGGGGTCAAGTGTCTGGCTCAAGGAAACGTCAACATGCAGACAGTAGGAGTCGGGGATCAAACCACCGACCTTGTGGTTGAAGGATGACCACTCTAACCATTGTACCAATGGATTCCTTAGGTTTTCTAGTTTTATGTGATGCCACTATCTTCACTCTAGACTGAGCCCGCTACAACCTTAAAAAACGCAAGTTGCATTAATGCGTTAAAAAATTTGTGGTGTTAAAACAAATTTATGTTAACGCATTATCACGTTAACTTTGACAGCCCTAATTATGATAAATCAAAATATACATGATTAGTCGTAATTGGATTAAAATAACATTGTATAATCCTTTATGAACGGTAAAAGATGTAGAGAGCAGGAGATTTAACAAAATACTTGCCGTGGCAAACTTCCAGCGTCCATCTGCTTTGAGCATCGGTCACGACATTCTTCCAGATTGTGTGTGTTTGTGTGTTTGTTTGTACGTTTGTCTGTCTGTGTGTGTTTGCACGTACAGTGCATGACTACAGCTGTAGCTCAGAACAATGTTTGGCATTCTCTATTTCACAAGAATGAATTTTGGTCTGCTGTTGTCGGGCTCTGACACTTGTTTTCCGTTCTCTCTCTCTCTCTCCCTCGCTCTGCTCTAGTTTCCTCTCTGTCTATTTGGCATTTAAACACATTCCTCTCATACACATGGCAAGGTCAAGAAATCACCACCTGCTTACTTTCTCCTCCTCTCACTGTTCAACCCTTTCTCTACAGGGGTAACAAAGACACACCTTACAAAGTGAAACACACTATGGCCTATCCCAAGAGCAAGGCAAAGGCCGAGAAAATCGTGTTGGAAGCTAACGGCACCAAGGTACTTTATGTTCAACAGTGTGGTGGTTTTATTGGCAGAGACATTAATAGCACATTTTACCTGTAAACACTGAGAAAACAAAACAAAATAGTGTTGAAATAATCATAAAACCATAATGATGTAATGGGATTCATAAAAGCTGCAGATGCAGAACAGAAAAAAAAATGTCATTGGCATCCAGATACATTTATTAATGTTTATTACACGGCTGTGTTGAATACTCGATTCTGATTGGTCAATCGCGGCGTTCTGCGGTCTGTAATTTCTGTATAGCAGACCTTCAGATGTCGGATTCTGGCAGACCGTTTTTGTGTCAAAACATTGATTTCTTCAGTAAGTAGCTGTGTAATAAACGTAATAAATATACTTTATTATATCTTAGCTTAACCCTTGTGCCTCACTATGGACATTATTGGCTTTTTAATTTTTCGATCATTTTGGCTGTGTTTATGCATGTGGCATAAATTTTGGCAAAGGTGTGAGTTTTTTTTTTTTTTTTTTAATTGTGGAAGTTCAACCTCAGCTCCTATAATACGTCTATAATAAACTGTGTAGCCAAAGTACACTCAGACCCTTAATATGTAAAATGCCATTGAAACCCAGTAAAACAATGATTTATGACCCCACAGGCATTACGGCATAAAAGCATGCATTCTGTTTAAGACTGTCAATCGACTTAAATGTAGTTTAAAAAGTAAAAACTTTACCAAAATCTCTTTATTTTCATTGACGAAAAAGAGACGAAATATTATAGATAGGTCTGTCAATCAATTCAAATATTTAATCGCGATTAATCGCATGATTGTCCATAGTTAATCGTGATTAATCGCAAATTAATTACACATTTTTATCTCCTCTAAATGTACCTTAAAGGGAGATTTGTCAGATATTTAATACTCTTATCAACATATCAACAATGACAAATATTGTCCAGAAACCCTCACAGGCACTCCATTTAGCATATAAAATATGCTCAAATCATAACATGGCAAACTCAAGCCCAACAGACAACAACAACTGTGAGTGTGTTGACTTGACTATGACTTGCCCCAAACTGCATGTGATTATCATAAAGTGGGCATGTCTGTAAAGGGGAGACTCGTGGGTACCCATAAAACCCATTTTCATTCACATATCTGGAGGTCAGAGGTCAAGGGACCCCTTTGAAAATAGCCATGCCAGTTTTTCGTTGACAAAATTTTGCGTAAATTTGGAGCGTTATTTAACCTCCTTCGTGACAAGCTAGACTGACATGGTTGGTACCAATGGACTGAGCCCACTACAACCTCCAAAATATCAGTTGGGTTAATGTGTTAAAGAAATTTTGTGGCTTTAAAACGAATTTGCGTTAATGCATTATTATGGCGTTAACTTTAGCAGCCCTAATTCTATTATATCAGGCTTTCAATCTAGAGCCTTAAAGTTGTAGTTTTTTTTTACAATATTTTACCAAATTGAGACATTTTCTCATGTTTGATCTCTGGGGCAAATACATGCTATTTTCTTGGTTTTCTTGCACAAAATAAAAATGCATCACAATCAATGTTGTTGCTAATCATTGACATCTTTGTCTTCTCCTCATCGGAGCAGCTTTTTTAAAGTGAGGCACAAGGGTTAAGACTGGGTAACACAATCTGAGGCTGGAGAGCCTGAAAAAAACATTATGAGGGAATTTCTTGAGCAACTTTGCCACACAATGCTGGACCATCCCCTTGTGGCTTTGCTGTGGCGTCACTCCTGCTGTTTACCATCAAAATCCACAAACATCTACCCTTTGACCGCTCTGGGTTTATATTTTTATATGCGTATGCCTCCCGTCTGATTTCCCAAAACTGAATCCTGGTTTTGTCTCCTGTCCAGGTGAAAGCTGGAAAGTGTTTATACACGTGTTCTCTGAGGCCGACGGGGATCTACGGTGAGGGCCACCAGCTAATTAAAGACTTCTACAAGTTGGCTGTAAAAAGAGGAGGCTTGGTCGTCGGGGGGTCCCAGAAGACTCTGAACATGGACGGGTCTATGCAGGTAAAATTACTGTTTTTGTGAGTCATGATCACAACTTTAAAGACACGTGAGGGTGGTGGACTTTAGTCGATGGCCTATGTTCTCTAGGGAACACGAAGAAATCAGTAAAGCAACACTAACAAACCTCTGGTGTATTTTTAACTCGAGTAAACTAAAGTGCAAAGGAGAACCAGTTAAAAGCCTAGCATGACTTATGTTCACCATCAGTCCAGTTCTCTGATCCACACTCAGCATGTCTGGTCCCGTCTATCTGGTCACCGGAGGCTGCGGCTTCCTCGGCAGGCATCTGCTGCGGGTTTTACTGGAGAAGGAGGATGAACTGGCGGAGATCCGGGTGTTTGACAAACACATAGACTCGAGTTTAAACGAACTCAGCACAGGTAAGATGATTAATGCACCAGACTCCATTTAAGAATCTGCTAATTTAACGTTTTATAACGTTATCTCGGCGTAGTCACTCTTTCAAGCTCTTGTTTTGATTTAATTTCAGACGTTATAACTGCAAGGTTCACAACCTCGTATCATATTTATTTCTGTTTGTTTGTGGTGTAATGTAAACAGACCGGAGGAAAACGATCAGTAAGAGCTGAGCTGAGATCTGCTGTCCAGCTGCTGTCTATGAGAGCCGGCTGTCAATCACTCGCGAACTCCGACCAAACGGTCAAACTAGGCAGTGCTGATCAAATATGAATCAATACTATGTTACGTTAACACCTATTTCTAAAGCCTGAAAACAGAGCCGTGAGGAGGTGCAGAAGTCTAGTTTTCTCTCAGAACACTTGAATTACAAAATGCTGAAAGGTTATTATGGAATTTTTGCCCAATGATGCCAAAAATATACTGCCTACTGCCATTTTAAAGTGGTAATCCTTAAGATTTCAGTCCTGGTTGATTTACAATTTATATTTGCGTGAAAACAATTCTATTGTGCTCAGAGTTTAGCAGACCTGGGCGCTGCATACTGACTTACTGCTTATGCTGTTCTTGTTCTGTTGTTGTCCTGCCTGATGCTGTTGTTTGCTACTGCCCAATGTTAGTGTGCTTATCTGCATGATTTTTATGTAATGCTTGTTGTCATATGTAGCCTTTTACCAGGACGCCATTGTAAATAAGAATTTGGTCTCAATGGCTTGTCATGGTTAAATAAAGGTTAAATAAAATGTATAAAATAAAAGTGGTGAGAAAGGCCAGGCAGAGTCTGTTTCATACACACACAGTACACAGCACATACAGTACCACTCAGTAGTTTTGACTTCATGTCTGCCTTTTCTCCCTCAGAGCGAACAAAGGTGGTGGTCATTCAGGGGGACATCACAGACTACAGCAGCGTGTTGGAGGCGTCCCGCGGTGCCGATGTCGTCATCCACACAGCCAGCTTAGTGGACGTTTGGCACAAAATCCCAGAGAGCCTCATCGTCTCTGTCAACGTCACAGGTGAGACTTCAAGGGTCTGAATGATGACTAGGAGAAGGGGAGGAAAAATCAATGACTGATTCAGTTTTATGAATGTTTTACTGTGGGAAACCAGAAAACAGAGGAAATCCACGCCTTCTCCTGTTTTGGATGATTTTCAAGGACGTGACTTCACCCATGGGTTAAAAAATGTTGGCCTTAATTAAGTTGTGCTGAATATTGAGACAATATGGCCATTGTTAGCCAGTCGGGTTGCCCATTTCTGTAGTGGCAGATAGTCCAACCTGGATTAAGGGCTAGTTTTCATTACATATTGTGTAAATGAATGTTTCCTTTTGTAAATGAATGGTTCCTGACTATGCATGGTTGGTCATCCTGCTGTCAACTGCTTAACCCTATTAGTTTGGTGTTCAGTGGGGAGTTTAGGTGTCACATGATGGCATAAATGCTGCTTGAGGGGCTTTTCAGCCTGACAAGAATAAAACTCTCATGGAGTACACCAAAAAAAGAAAGAGGAAAAACTAAATAATATATAATCCACAAGCAGCTTTTAGCACAAAACAGGACCCACAAAATATGAAATGGTGCGTCACTTGTGTTGAACTGTCTGAGAGTGTGTAGGTGTGTGTGTGTGTGTGTGTGTGTGTGTGTGTCAATCAGTCGTCATATATGAACATCACTTGTTGTCAGCTTACCTCATGCCTTTACACAATGTCCTTTCAGTAAAGCAAATAAAAAATAATCCATGTCTTGATGAGGTAGGTTGAAGTAATCCAGTCAGAGAAAGGAGATTTGCACTTCAGCAGTTCAGGTCAAGCTTGTAATTTTGCAAAATCCCAGGGATTTCTCTGCATTATCATCGTAAAGTAAAAGTCCATAATGTTACCTTGCGATTAGAATGAAAGACAATTGAGACAAGTCCATAAATAGTTCTGCTAAAGGCTTTAACCTTTCCAAACAAAACTTACATTATCAACTAAAACAACTCCTCATTTACCGTTAGTAAGACTCTTCAACCTCTCCTCCCAGCTTCAAAACAAACCACAAACCAAAAACGGCAAAACAGGAAGTGACAGATTGTAATTGCCTGCCTATAGGCCATAATACTGAATCTATTTAGGATAAAAGATATTGTTTAATGTAGTATATTAGCCATTCAGAATCCCAAAGACAGCTCTTACAAATTTAAGTTCAGGCAAAATTGAAAAAATAAAATCATTGTCTGCAATATAAATGCACAACAACGGCCAATTGGGAAACTCCAACACTCAACGACCAATAGTGTAACTTTTACTCAGTATGGAGGCTTTCTTATCAGGGACCTGGGCTGGGATCCGAGTACACTTGATCCAGAAAGTCCACTTTATTTGATTAACGGGAACACTGTGTGCCGTACTCGGGCTTGGTACAAATCAATTATTCCTGAAATGCAAAGTCAAGGACGGACTTTCAGCTTTATAAGCCACTAAGTCCGATCTGTTAAAATCTGATGATCTGATCTGAGTGTAGTCAATCATTTGCTGAAAACAGTATCACAATATTTAGATAATATATTTGGCAGTCTTTATACTACATTATCAAAATAACAGGTAGCAGCCAAATAGAATAGATAACCTCCTTCCCTCTGCTGCTACATCTCAATGTAGCTCTGCACCACTTTGGTTGTACACATTGGGAAGTATGCGTGTCCAAGGAGCACTTGAATGCAGCAAGATTTTCCACCTTATCACTGTATTTAGATTGTTTAGTTTACAGCTATTGGAATACATTTTAAGGATAACGCTGCTGATGTCATATATTTATATTTTTCTGTAAACAATAATTTGTTAGTCCTTCTCTCAATACTTTCTGACTTCCCCAGATTGTCTGTGGCTTTCAGCCCCCATTGGTTCCCCCAGTGGGCAACCTCCAGGTCTGAAAAGTGAAGTCAATGCTGAAGTGCCTTAAACTTGCATTCTTCAACAAACCAGCAGGGGGCGATTCCTCTGGTTGCAAAAAGAAGTCTGATTGTATAGAAGTCTATGAGAAAATGACTTTACTTCTCACTTGATTTATTACCTCAGTAAACATTGTAAACATGAGTTTATGGTCTCAATCGCTAGTTTCAAGTCTTCTTTAATACAGCATGATGTTCATTTAGTACATTATGGTCCCATTTAAAGTCAGATAGACCATAAAGCAGGGTATGCTTTAGGGCGTGGCTCCCTTGTGATTGACAGGTTGCTACTACGGTGTTGTCCGGTCTGGGAGTTGTCCATGTTTTCCGTGTTTGTGTGGCTGTGGAGGATTACCCAATAAAATTCAATCTGATCCATCCAACCCCAGCATCCTCCATCTCTCTAATGACAACGTTTTCTCTCCTCAGGGACGGAGAACGTGATCAAGGCCTGTGTGGAGTGTGGCATCCAGTGCCTGGTCTACACCAGCAGCATGGCCGTGATTGGCCCCAACGTCGACGGAGACGACTTCATCAGGTGAAGCTCAAAAAAATATCATTCTGGTTTTACTTGTTTGTTTTCCTCACAGAGTACACATGGTTGCACTTTCACTCTTGTTTTTAGAAATGCTTCGGCTCAGTTACGTTTCTGTGGTCACTTTCTTGAATGCATTCATGGAAAGCCTGTTCAGAATAGATATGATTGGTTGGAGACAAAAGTACACAACACACATTATCCAGCACCCTGCTGGTATAATCAAGAGGCGTTTAAAGACTCACTCACTATCTTACTGTCACACTGTCCCTCCGTAATGTTTTGCATGAGATCGTCTGGTATGTCAGACATGCCGTACAGCGAGCAACATGTTTTAACCTTTCTTTAACCTCAACCCTTTATTAGATTTGCCACATACAGTTGCATACATGAAATTTGACCTCTGCATCCTAAGGAACAGTGAGCTGCTGTAAAGTGCAATTTGGGGTCAAGTGTCTGGCTCAAAGACACGCCAACATGCAGAAAGTAGGAGTCGGGAATCAAACCACCGACCTTGTGGTTGAAGGATGACCACTCTAACCATTGTACCAATGGATTCCTTAGGTTTTCTAGCCCGCTACAACCTTAGAAAACGCAAGTTGCATTTAAACACATTCCTCTCATACACATGGCAAGGTCAAGAAAACACCACCTGCTTACTTTCTCCTCCTCTCACTGTTTAACTCTTTCTCTACAGGGGCAATGAAGACACACCTTACAAAGTGAAACACACTATGGCCTATCCCAAGAGCAAGGCAAAGGCTGAGAAAATCGTGCTGGAAGCTAACGGCACCAAGGTACTTTATGTTCAACAGTGTGGTGGTTTTATTGGCAGAGATATTAATATCAAATTTTACTGGTACACTTTAAAGACACACTAAGAAAACAAAAAAAATAGTGTTCAAATAATCATAAAACCTTAACGATGTAATGGAATTCAAAAAAGCTGCAGATGCAGAACAGAAAAAAGGTTATTGGAATCCAGATACATTTATTAATGTTTATTACTGTAATGCTGAGTATCAGTTTATACTGTATTATATCTTAGCTTAACCCTTGTGCCTCACTAGGGACATTATTGGCTTTTTAATTTTTTGATCCTTTTGGCTGTGTTTATGCATGTGGTATAAATTTTGGCAAGGGTGTGACGTTTTTTTTTTTTTTTTAAATTGTGGAAGTTCAACCTTAGCTCCTATAATACGTCTATAATAAACTGTGCAGCCAAAATACACTCAGACCCTTAAGGACAAAAATATCCCCATTGACACCCATTAAAACAACGATTTATGACCCGACAGCCATTATAGCATCAGCATATCGCATGATTGTCCATAGTTAATCGTGATGAATCGCAAATTAATCACCCATTTTGATCTGTTCAAAATGCACCTTAAAGGGAGATTTGTCAAGTATTTAATACTCTTATCAACATGGGACTGGGCAAATATGCTGCTTTATGCAAAAGTATGTATATATTTATTATTGGAAACCAAATAACAACACAAAACAATGACAAATATTGTCCAGAAACCCTCACAGGTACTGCATTTATCATAAAAAATATGCTCAAATCATAACATGGTAAACTCAAGCCCAACAGGCAACAACAGCTGTCAGTGTGTCAGTGTGCTGACTTGACTATGACTTGTCCCCAACTGCATGTGATTATCATAAAGTGGGCATGTCTGTAAAGGGGAGACTCGTGGGTACCCATAGAACCCATTTTCATTAACATATCTGGAGGTCAGAGGTCAAGGGGCCCCTTTGAAAATGGCCATTCCAGTTTTTCCTGACCAAAATTTAGCGTAAGTTTGGAGCGTTATTTATCGTCCTTCGTGACAAGCTAGACTGACATGGTTGGTACCAATGGACTGAGCCCACTACAACCTCCAAAATATCAATTGGGTTAATGTGTTAAAGACATTTTGTGGCTTTAAAACGAATTTGCGTTAACGCATTATTATCGCGGTTAACTTTGACAGCCCTAATTCTATTATATCAGGCTTTCAATCTATAGCATCAAAATTGTAGTTTTTTTTTACAATATTTTACCAGATTGAGACATTTTCTCATGTTTGATCTCTGGGGCAATCACATGCTATTTGCCTGGTTTCCTGCACAAAATAAAAATGCATCATAGTCAATGTTGTTCCTAATCATTGACATTTTTGTCTTCTCAGCTTCGGAGCAGCTTTTTTAAAGTGAGGCACAAGGGTTAAGACTGGGTAACACAATCTGAGGCTGGAGAGCCTGAAAAAAACATTATGAGGGAATTTCTTGAGCAACTTTGCCACACAATGCTGGACCATCCCCTTACGCTTTGCTTTGGTGTCACTCCTGCTGTTTACCATCAAAATCCATAAACTTCTACCCTTTGACGGCTCTGGGTTCATGTTTTTATGTTCGTATGCCTCCCGTCTGATTTCCCAAAACTGAATCTTGGTTTTGTCTCCTGTCCAGGTGAAAGGTGGAAAGTGTTTATACACGTGTTCTCTGAGGCCGACGGATATCTACGGCGAGGGCCACCAGCTAATTAAAGACATCTACAAGTTGGCTGTAAAAAGAGGAGGCTTGGTCGTCCTGGGGGTCCCAGAAGACTCTGAACATGGACCGGTCTATGCAGGTAAAATTACACAAAATTACACAGATATACATATTTTTGGTTGGTTTGCATCTCTTTGTTAGTTTTGTATTTCTTTTTGGTATTTTTGCATCTCCTTTTGGTAGTTTTGTGTCTATTTGGTAGTTTTGCATCTCTGTGGTAGTTTGGCGTCTCTTTGTGACTTCCCAACAAGAAATGTCAGCAGTAACTTCAAACAGAAGCTCTGTGCCCAGTTGGCCCGTTCAGTAATCTGTCGATGGTGATAACAACACCTTATTAAGAGTATCAGCACCACATACATATATACAGCAGTATGAGTACATCATTGAATAAATGTAATGATGACATTTTTAAACCAGCCTCAACATGCTGGTTTCAGTGCTGATGTGTTTTTGTTATTCACTCACGGTTCATCAGCTGTTGTTCATGACCAAATTAGTAATAGTGCATGTGAGCATGAGTAACAGCACCCAACACAACTGGACTTTCTCTAAAATGATAACTTACATTTATACCAGGTACATGTTCATTCATCAATAATTTGTCCCTGACAGAAATCATTCTTCAGACTGACTGCTTTTCCTCTTAATTAAAAGTAGTTATATCTTAGTTATATCTCTCAGCCTCATACTGTATTTGGTGTAGGCCATGAATTCAGCTCCTAATAACATGTGAAGAACTTTGTAAACCACAAATTCCAAAGAATGAATGAAGTTGTTTCTAAAAAGTAATGGGTAAAACAACTACTTTTTCTTTTCGGCACTTGAGTACATTTTAAGGTAAATGTCTTGAGTACATCTTCCATCATTCAATGTGGTATTCACCCACTTGTCTGTGTTTCTAGGCAACGTGGCCTGGATGCATGTACTCGCAGCCCGAGCCCTGAGAGAGCGCCCGCAGACAGTCGGAGGTGAATCTTTCTTCTGCTATGACGACTCACCCTACAAGAACTACGGGGAATTCAACATGCTGCTCCTCTCCACATTTAACTTCAGAAGAGTCCGCATACCCTTTCCGGTGCTCTGGTTCCTGGCCATGCTCAATGATGTGCTCCGCTGGATACTGAGCCCCTTTCATAACTACACGCCGTTGCTGAACAGTTTCACCTTCGCCCTGGCTTGCACCTCCTTCACTGTCAGCACAGACAAAGCCCTGCGCCACTTCCAGTACCGCCCTCTGTACGACTGGGACCAGTGTCGCGCCCGCACACAGAAATGGGTCGACACGTTTCCTCTGGATGACCCCAGTAAAAGCAAACTGTAATTATTACAGTATAAAAAGATCTTTTCATTGTTATATTTGTCTAGCATTTGTCTAGCACTTAGCTTAGTCATAAAGAAAACACAATCAAAGAATTTAATCAGATGACGGATATACTTTAATAGCCTTGTTATGATTTAACATCAGCATTTGTAATTATGTAAATTATGACAAATGTAAACACAATTTACAAGCATTTACTGGACTTCACATGGACCTGTATTTCAGTAATATATATTATTGATAGCAATGTTTTAAGTTGCATAATTTAAAGAATATTTTTATGATATTGTCGATGAAATGTATCATGTTTAGTTTGTTAAATTTTTTAAATCTTTAATAAAGATGATTTGATATATTCTTAATTTTCTTGTTGTTGTTTTGCACTTGATTCACATCACAGGGAGAGGCTGCATTTTCCTGTTTTTCTTTCCGTAACTGAGCTCATTTACGTATTTTATTATGACATCATAATGAAAGTTTGTACAGCCTGGAGACCTGGTTTAGTTTCAGTGTGAATATGTTTTCTTACCATGCCCACATCCCGGTATGATTTAATGCAAAAAAAGTGAAGGTATCAAAAACACATGACTACTTTTCAGTTAAATAATTATTATAGTTATTAATTATTCAAATAATCAACATTATTTTATTCCAACAGGAGCAGTAAAGAATGCTTAGAAAAACACAACAGTATAACATGTACTCAGTGGTGGAAAGTAACTAAGTACATTTACTCAAGTACTGTACTTAAGTACAATTTTGAGGTACTTGTACTTTACTTGAGTATTTCCATGTTCTGATACTTTTACTCCACTACATCTCAGAGGGAAATATTGTACTTTTTACTCCACTACATTGATTTAATAACTTTACAGATAAAATAAGCTAACTTAGCTAGCTGGTAGCTTAACCAGCTAGCTAGCTCACCGATCGTTAGCTCCTCCAGGTCCTCTCTCCGTTCAGAGGTTCCTGCTCCCCGGTGTCGCTTCTTTTATCGTGTTTTTACTTCACGGAGAGGAGGTCATTGAACCGGAGCTGTGGCGGGGGGAGCGGACGGATAGGAACCCACCTGGCTGGCTGTCCGGTCCAGGCTCCAGGCGGACAGATCACAGTGGCACGCCGGTCCTGGGTGAGTTGAGCATCAGAGCTGAAGTTCAAATGGACCAGGGCAGCGGAGTGGGCACTGTTCGGCCAGGCAGGCAGGGTGTTGACTAGGAATAACGGATTCTTTGACACAAAAACGGTCCGCCAGAGTCTGATACCAGAACTGCGCCCATAGCAACGGCCTGCTATAGATAGCAACGGCCTGCTATATATAGCAACGGCCTGCTATAGATAGCAACGGCCTGCTATAGATAGCAACCGTCTGCTATACATAGGTCTGCTATACATAGCAAGCATCTGCTATACATAGGTCTGCTATAGATAGCAACCGTCTGCTATACATAGGTCTGCTATACATAGCAACGGTCTGCTATACATAGCAACCGTCTGCTATACATAGGTCTGCTATACATAGCAAGCATCTGCTATACATAGCAACGGTCTGCTATACATAGGTCTGCTATACATAGCAAGCATCTGCTATACATAGCAACGGTCTGCTATACATAGGTCTGCTATACATAGCAAGCATCTGCTATACATAGCAACCGTCTGCTATACATAGGTCTGCTATACATAGCAACGGTCTGCTATACATAGCAACGGTCTGCTATACATAGCAACGGTCTGCTATAGATAGCAACCGTCTGCTATACATAGGTCTGCTATACATATCCACCGTCTGCTATACATAGCCACTGTCTGTTATACATAGGTCTGCTATACATAGCAACGGTCTGCTATACACAGCAACGGTCTGCTATACATAGCAACTGTGTGCTACACATAGCAACCGTCTGCTATACATAGCAACGGTCTGCTATACATAGCACAGTCTGCTATACATAGCAACGGTCTGCAATACATAGCAATGGTCTGCTATACAGAACTAATACAAAGATTGTTTCCAGGTCTGAGGGAGTATTACTGCATATGTGAAGTTTGTTGCTCCAGAGGGAGCTGTTGCAAAATCTGATAAACTGATAAAGTCCCTTATTAGAGGACACAGTCAAGTAGACTGCCCTTTGACCGGGATCCTCAGGTAATATGTGACCTCCAAATGATGGTGTGTAATGGCCTTGACAGTGAATATGGCTCACGTAAAGGACCGAAAGTAACTCATATATGGGGTTAAATCAGGATACAAGTCAGTAAATTTAGTCCAACTAGTGGATATATTTATTTTTTAAAAATCCATCAGTCAAATTATGAAAGTATTTTGAGTGTACATAGGGAAAATCAGGCCAACCATTGACAAACAGAACATCTCGTTTCCATAAGTAAATATCTCATCATAATATAATATTTGTTTTACACAAGTTAACATCTTCGTTCTTAAAAATCATCATCAAATTCATGTGTTTGGTCAGTTGGAGTGGGCTCAGCTGTAACACCACTGCAAATACAGTTTCAAGTGCATACCAACCTCATGCGCACCCTTTTATGTATTTATGTATTATGTATTTATTTTTATTAATTTTAAATATAGTTATTTATTTTGGCGTTTATTTTTGATTTATTTATTTTGGCAATATTTTAAATTATTACATTATTTTAAAATTAATAAAAATTAAATACAGGGAAATTAAACAGAGGAGTAAATAAATAAGGGAATTAATAAGTAAAGAAGCATATTAAAACAGAAATATCAATTTATTAACGGTTACATTTATTTTCAATATTATTTTTGCTACATTTAATGACGTATTTATTTATCAATATTATATTTATTTGTCATTTTTTTTGTTTATTGATTTATCTTTTATATTAGTGTAATAAAAATTACAATATTTCCATCTGAGGTGTAGTGGAGTAGAAGTAGCCTATAATGTAGCAGAAAATGGAAATACTCAAGTAGAATACAACAACATTAAACTTGTACCTAAGTAGGCCGACAGTACTTAACAGTAAATGCACTTTCCACCACTGGCTGCTATGCAGGGAATGAAATTTGCACCTGCATCATGCCAAATACAGGGTAACTGTTGGCTATGGCAGGTAATAATTCCAGGTCACCTATCAACATGACAGATCATTTTCACTCATATTAAGAAATATTATTTTGAAAAAGCAATTCCTGACTTAAAAGTAGTTAGGGATTAAGGCTACATGATATATTCCATGTTTATACTGTCTGGTATCACTGAATCAGTGTTTACAACTCTAAAGTGTTCTACACAGATTTCAGATGTGGCAGACAAAAAAATTTAGTGGCGGGTAGAAATGTTCAGTGACCTGCCACAGTGGCAGGTGAGGAAAAAGCTTAATTTCAGACCCTGCTGCTATGTTTCATTACAAGTTTCCAAAAAAAAAAAAAAGGTGCCCAGCTCTCCTCCTCCTGTGTCGTGGTGGTGGTGTTGGTGCTGCTGCCTGCAGAGCTCAGTGCTCACAGAGAGAAGTGACAGTCACCATCAGTTCAGCTCTCTGCTCCACACTCAGCATGTCTGGTCCCGTTTATCTGGTCACCGGAGGCTGCGGCTTCCTCGGCAGACATCTGCTTACTGAAGGAGGATGAACTGGCAGAGATCCGGGTGTTTGACAAACACATAGACTTGAGTTTAAACGAACTCAGCACAGGTAAGAGGATTAATGCACCAGACTCCATTTAAGAATCTGCTAATTTAACGTTACCTCGGCGTAGTCACTCTTTCAAGCTCTTGTTTTAATTTAACTTCAGGCTTTATAACTGCACGGTTCACAACATCATATCGTATCTATTTCTGCTTGTTTGTGGTGTAATGTTAGTGTTTTATTTAGTGTTTATTTGCCTGGTTCCTCATTACATTAGCCTCTTTTACTTTGACATTCTGTTGTTGCTAGGGCAACAGCTTTGGTCCAAATTTACTTCCTGTCAACTACTGCAGTAATTATAGATGGATGGATGGATGGATGTGTAACCCAACACGGTATACAGAATGGCCAATGCAATGCTACTTCAGAGACCCACAGGCAATAGGCCTCAATTACTTAGTGTTGACACCAATAAATTCACAGATTCAAGAGCGGGAAACATGCATTCAGTTTCACATTACCAAATGTATTTAATTAAAAGGTAAAACATGATTGGAAATTGATATCCTAAAAAAGGAGAGAACAATCAAAAGTTAATATTTATTCAACAATAATAGTTAAAAACAGTTTTCCCATAAAAACTCCAACCTGTCCTCCCTTTTTAAACTAAAACCCCAAAAGAATACAAAAAAATGCCAAATACTAAGGCAGGGTACTGTCTGCGGGGAGATTCTAATTATGACCCCTCTTTAAACTTACCATGTAAGCACACTATGAACTATTTCTTTACATGGCACACCATCACAAGTATGAAACTGTAAAAAGTTACTATCACCCTTTTGGGCCTACCAAACGGCATGTGAAAAGGGAAATACCACGACTAGCCTACTCCCCGCAGGTCTCCCACGGCCTGGAAGAACAAAAACAAATACAAAGTAATGTTAATCAGTTGGTTCTGGATCACAAGGTTAAAAAGTATTTCAAGTAATCACCACAACAATGCAACAGTCTGACTTGGATGTGTCCAAATCAACAAATGGGTGGCTGGACACAGTCTCTCTTTTAGTCCATTTAAAACTATCAGTAGTCAAATCAGGCTTCAGTGTTAAATACACCCAGGCAAAGCAGCAGTCTAGCTTCAATCATTCTCCTCAGGGCCCTACTTCACTGGCTCTGCTGTGGCTCAACCGGGGGAGGGGCAAAAGGCTGAATCTTTCCCTTTTCAGTATGGGGTAACAGAGCATCACTCTGGACGGCTCAGGACACAGCTGCACTACAAATCTGGACAAACAGTGTTGACCTGCCACACATCTACCAGGAGTCAGACAAAGAGACTCTAATCACCCACACCTGACCTTATGAAGGCAGGAAGCTCCACTCAACCACACCTACAAGGGGCGGTGCTCCCTGCCTAGGTGCTGGCCCTCACGGATGGATGGATAGATGGATAGATAGATGATAGATAGATGGATGGATGGATGGATAGATGGATAGATAGATGATAGATGGATGGATAGATAGATAGATGGATGGATGGATGGATAGATAGATAGATAGATAGATAGATAGATAGATAGATAGATAGATAGATAGATAGATAGATAGATAGATAGATAGATAGATAGTGCAAAGTACAATACAAATATACCAGATATAAAAATACAAGGAGATGAAGAAAACTGTTAAAAGTGGTAATCCTTAAGATTTCAGGGTTGATTTACAATTTATATTTGCGTAAAAACAATAGAATTGTGCTTTGAGTTTCTGGCTAAGATTTGTTTCACCACTACATTAATTAAAGTGGCAATCCTTAAGATGTCAGTCCTGGTTGATTTACAATTTATATTTCCATTGTGCTCAGAGTTTAGCAGACCTGGGCGCTGCATACTGACTTACTGCGTGTTTATGCTACTCTTGTTCTGTTGTTGTGCTGTCGATGCTGTTGTTTGCTACTGCCAAATGTTAGTGTGCTTATCTGTCTGTTATGTAATGCTTGTTGTCATATGTAGCCTAATGCTTGTTGTGATGGTATGCCAGAAGTGTTTGGCTGTGTGCTGCTCTTTAACTTAGGACATTTCTTTTTATTACATGGCTTTGTTGAATACTCAATTCTGATTGGTCAGTCACAGCCTTCTGTGGTCTGTTATTTATTTATAGCAGACCGTTGCTATGTATAACAGACCTTTGCTATAGGAGCAGTTCTGATGTGGGACTCTGGCGGTCCGTTTTGTGTGAAATTATTGATTCCTTAAGTAAGTAGCTGTGTAATAAGCGGGATAATATACAGCGAGCCGGTCACTGTTGTGAAATAAACCCTGACAGGGCAATGCCACACCCTGACGCGGATTGGGGATCACGGCGTTCTACGGTCTGTTATTTCTTTATAGCAGACTGTTTCTATGTATAACAGACCGTTACTATGGGCACAGTTCTGATATCAGACTCTGGTGGACTGCTTTTGTGTCAAGTTATTGATTCCTTAAGTAAGTAGCCGTGTAATAAACAGGATAATGTACAGCTAGCGGGTCATTGTTGTGAAATAAACCCCGACAGAGCTCGCTGTACATTATGCCTTACATAGACCCTACCCCCTTCCCTCAAGAGGCTTTGCCTTTTGCCAGGCCGCCATTGTAAATAAGAATTTGTTCTTAATGGCTTGTCATGGTTAAATAAAGGTTAAATAAAATGTATAAAATAAAAGGTGTGAGAAAGGCATGGCAGAGTCTGTTTCACCTCATACTCTTGAGGAAATTCCTGGTATCCCAAAATATACTGACAAATTTCTCCTCCTGCACCATCGAATTAAATCTATAATTGTTTCTCAATTGAAATAAAATTATGTTTACAATGACAAAAGGAGGAGGAGGAAAGATGATCTAGATAATCTGAACTGCCGTGCAGTTCAGAGGATCAGATAGGTGCATGCTGCGAGCATATACAGATTCCAGTGGAGACCGGCGGCGTTTCAAAACTACTCGCTGACTGCTAAAGTTACTCACGTTAAATAGCAGTCCACCTTCGTGTTTCGGTACGGTTGGCTTTCACACCTGATGAAAACCATGCCCAAGTACACATGAACCGTACTCCAGACTACCTTTTTAAGTGGACTCGTACGGTACCGTATGGAGCGTTCACACTAATCATTCGAACTGGACTTTGGGGACAAGTGTACTCGGATCCGGGCCCGGGTCCCTAATGTGAAAGCACCCAAAATGTCTGCCTGTTTCTCCCTCAGAGCGAACAAAGGTGGTGGTCATTCAGGGGGACATCACAGACTACAGAAGCGTGTTGGAGGCATCCTGTGGCACCGATGTCGTCATCCACACAGCCAGCTTAGTGGACGTTTGGCACAAAGTCCCAGAGAGCCTCATCGTCTCTGTCAACGTCTCAGGTGAGACTTCAAGGGTCTGAATGATGGCAAGGAAAAGGGATGGGGAGGAAAAATCAATGACTGATTCAGTTTTATGAATGTTTTACTGCGGGAAACCAGAAAACAGAGGAAACCCACGCCTTCTCCTGTTCTGGATGATTTTAAAGGACGTGACTTCACCCATGGGTTAAAAAATGTTGGCCTTAATTAAATTGTGCTGAATATTGAGACAATATGGCCATTGTTAGCCAGTCGGGTTGCCCATTTCTGTAGTGGCAGATAGTCCAACCTGGATTAAGGACTAGTTTTCATTACATATTTTGTAAATGAATGTTTCCTTTTGTAAATGAATGGTTCCTTACTATGCATGGTTGGTCATCCTGCTGTCAACTGCTTAACCCTATTAGTTTGGTGTTCAGTGGGGAGTTTAGGTGTCACATGATGGCATAAATGCTGCTTGAGGGGCTTTTCAGCCTGACAAGAATAAAACTCATGAGTACACCAAAAAAAGAAAGAGGAAAAACTAAATGATATATAATCCACAAGCAGCTTTTAGCACAAAACAGGACCCACAACATATGAAATGGTGCGTCACTTGTGTTGAACTGTCTGAGAGTGTGTGTGTGTGTGTGTGTGTGTGTGTGTGTGTGTGTGTCAATCAGTCGTCATATATGAACATCACTTGTTGTCAGCTTACCTCATGCCTTTACACAATGTCCTTTCAGTAAAGCAAATAAAAAATAATCCATGTCTTGATGAGGTAGGTTGAAGTAATCCAGTCAGAGAAAGGAGATTTGCACTTCAGCAGTTCAGGTCAAGCTTGTAATTTTGCAAAATCCCAGTGATTTCTCTGCATTATCATCGTAAAGTAAAAGTCCATAATGTTACCTTGCGATTAGAATGAAAGACAATTGAGACAAGTCCATAAATAGTTCTGCTAAAGGCTTTAACCTTTCCAAACAAAACTTACATTATCAACTAAAACAACTCCTCATTTACCGTTAGTAAGACTCTTCAACCTCTCCTCCCAGCTTCAAAACAAACCACAAACCAAAAACGGCAAAACAGGAAGTGACAGATTGTAATTGCCTGCCTATAGGCCATAATACTGAATCTATTTAGGATAAAAGATATTGTTTAATGTAGTATATTAGCCATTCAGAATCCCAAAGACAGCTCTTACAAATTAAGTTCAGGCAAAATTGAAAAAATAAAATCATTGTCTGCAATATAAATGCACAACAACGGCCAATTGGGAAACTCCAACACTCAACGACCAATAGTGTAACTTTTACTCAGTATGGAGGCTTTCTTATCAGGGACCTGGGCCTAGATCCGAGGACACTTGATCCAGAAAGTCCACTTTATTTGATTAACGGGAACACTGTGTGCCGTACTCGGGCTCGCTACAAATCAATTGTTCCTAGAATGAAAAGTCAAGTACGGACTTTCAGCTTTATAAGCCACTGAGTACGGTCTGTTAAAATCTGATGATCTGATCTGAGTGTAGTCAATCATTTGCTGAAAACAGTATCACAATATTTTGCTAATATTTGGCAGTCTTTATACTACATTTTATCAAAATAACAGGTAGCAGCCAAATAGAATAGATAACCTCCTTCCCTCTGCTGCTACATCTCAATGTAGCTCTGCACCACTTTGGTTGTACACATTGGGAAGTATGCGTGTCCAAGGAGCACTTGAATGCAGCAAGATTTTCCACCTTATCACTGTATTTAGATTGTTTAGTTTACAGCTATTGGAATACATTTTAAGGATAACGCTGCTGATGTCATATATTTATATTTTTCTGTAAACAATAATTTGTTAGTCCTTCTCTCAATACTTTCTGACTTCCCCAGATTGTCTGTGGCTTTCAGCCCCCATTGGTTCCCCCAGTGGGCAACCTCCAGGTCTGAAAAGTGAAGTCAATGCTGAAGTGCCTTAAACTTGCATTCTTCAACAAACCAGCAGGGGGCGACTCCTCTGGTTGCAAAAAGAAGTCTGATTGTATAGAAGTCTATGAGAAAATGACTTTACTTCTCACTTGATTTATTACCTCAGTAAACATTGTAAACATGAGTTTATGGTCTCAATCGCTAGTTTCAAGTCTTCTTTAATACAGCATGATGTTCATTTAGTACATTATGGTCCCATTTAAAGTCAGATAGACCATAAAGCAGGGTATGCTTTAGGGCGTGGCTCCCTTGTGATTGACAGGTTGCTACTACGGTGTTGTCCGGTCTGGGAGTTGTCCGTGTTTTCCGTGTTTGTGTGGCTGTGGAGGATTACCCAATAAAATTCAATCTGATCCATCCAACCCCAGCATCCTCCATCTCTCTAATGACAACGTTTTCTCTCCTCAGGGACGGAGAACGTGATCAAGGCCTGTGTGGAGTGTGGCATCCAGTGCCTGCTCTACACCAGCAGCATGGAGGTGATTGGCCCCAACGTCGATGGAGACGCCTTCATCAGGTGAAGCTCAAAAAAATATCATTCTGGTTTTACTTGTTTGTTTTCCTCACAGAGTACACATGGTTGCACTTTCACTCTTGTTTTTAGAAATGCTTTGGCTCAGTTACGTTTCTGTGGTCACTTTCTTGAATGCAATCATGGAAAGCCTGTTCAGAATAGATATGATTGGTTGGAGACAAAAGTACACAACACACATTATCCAGCACCCTGCTGGTATAATCAAGAGGCGTTTAAAGACTCACTCACTATCTTACTGTCACACTGTCCCTCCGTAATGTTTTGCATGAGACCGTCTGGTATGTCAGACATGCCGTACAGTGAGCAACATGTTTTAACCTTTCTTTAACCTCAACCCTTTATTAGATTTGTCACATACAGGTGCATACATTAAATTTGACCTCTGCATCCTAAGGAGCAGTGAGCTGCTGTAAAGTGCAATTTGGGGTTAATTGTCTGGCTCAAGGAAACGTCAACATGCAGAAAGTAGGAGTCGGAGATCAAACCACCGACCTTGTGGTTGAAGGATAACCACTCTAACCATTGTACCAATGGATTCCTTAGGTTTTCTAGTTTTATATGATGCCAGTATCTTCACTCTAGACTGAGCCCGCTACAACCTTAAAAAACGCAAGTTGCATTTAAACACATTCCTCTCATACACATGGCAAGGTCAAGAAAACACCACCCACTTACTTTCTCCTCCTCTGACTGTTTAACTCTTTCTCTACAGGGGCAACGAAGACACACCTTACAAAGTGAAACACACTATGGCCTATCCCAAGAGCAAGACAAAGGCTGAGAAAATCGTGCTGGAAGCTAACAGCACCAAGGTACTTTATGTTCAACAGTGTGGTGGTTTTATTGGCAGAGTTATTAAAAGCACATTTTATCTGTACACACTGAGAAAAACACAAAGCTGCAGATGCAGAATAGAAAAAAGGTTATTGGAATCCAGATACATTTATTAATGTTTATTACTGTAATGCTGAATATCAGTTTTATACTGTATTATATCTTAACTTAACCCTTGTATCTCACTAGAGACATTTTTTTTATTATTTTAAATTTTGGCTGTGTTTATGCATGTGGTATAAATTTGGCAAGGGTGTGACGTTTTTTTTTTTTTTTTTTAATTGTGGAAGTTCAACCTCAGCCCCTATAATACGTATATAATAAACTGTATGCTGTCCTCACTCAAAGTTGTTGCAGGCAACGTGTTTTTCAGCTATACAGCCAGCTCAACAATATATTCTCCAGCATTGCATTCTCCAAGGAACAGACGAGTTGTTGTATTTGGCAGGATTTAATGGAGGAAAATATGTAATTTTGTAAAACTGAAAAAGAGCACAAAATACAAACATCAGATAAATGTGCTTGTAAGTACTAAATAATATATCAATAGAGAAAAGATCACTAGCATAACTAACAGGTGCATAAAAGTATATTTACACAAGAACCAATGTTTTAAACATCAATAAATCTCTATGTAGTTGAAAACAAACTAACTATCAAAATACTGTACTCAACCTAAGAAATGGTGACATAAACATGTTCACATAACTGTGATTAGTGAATAACTTACAGATGAAGCCGGTTTTGTGGATTTATAGCACAGGATTAAGAAGATTGTACACAGATGATTCCCTGAGCAAAAAGGAGCTTCTTGAACACCACTTCCTGTTATTCTTTGTTTACAATGACCTCACTTCCTCTTCAGTACAGCTATTTGCAGACGCCACTAGGGGGTGCCAAAGGACATACAAAGGGAACACTTTACACTGGTTCCAATACACTCCCCGCCTGGCATTTTTAGAAATATGCCACTTTAAACATATTAACCCACAGTCTTTTCTAATCCGAGTCTGTACAGGAGAAAGCTGCCACGTCCCCAAAGTTATGACTGCAGTCTCACAGTGAGTTCACCAGGCTATCGCTCAGCGACAGTTTCCTATCTCTGGTTTTAATCTGTGGACTGTGTGACACGATGTTCCCATGATGTCACCTGACTCAGCTGCTCTGTTATTGACCTTCATGCTGAAGAGGCTGGTGAGTCAGGAGAACCTGTCGAGGTTTCCTTGTCCTCCTGGGAGAAAAGCAGCACCACCTCAGAAATGGGTCTGGAGAATATCTTGACTGTCTGATTTCCTGTCACTTTGACTTCCACCTTTCTTACCAGTCCATCTTTACTGGGAATAACCTTCACAATTATTCCCATTGGCCACTGATTTCTTTTTGTCTGACTGTCCTTCATGAGAACTATGTCTCCTTCTTTGAGTGGCGGTGCAAGCTCGGCATGCTTATTGTCAAGCATTTTTTGGATGAACTCTGTGAATTGCACTTTCATTCCAGGCTTCTTCACTAACATCCGTCGCAGTGACATCAGACGGCTGTGAGCATAGTCTCTGTTGTTAGGGAGACGTCTCCGTGGGTGGCGAAAAGGGAGAGGAGCAACCCACCTATTGGTGTCATCTTGGAAGATCTCCCGTTCCATGATCTGAAGGAAGGTTAGATCCTCAATGGAGTGGGCCAGCAGGTTGTCATTCTCTGTTGTACAGAAAACCATTTTTCCCAGATTATCCTTGTTTGATACCAACGATGCACTTTGTGTGGGTTTGTGTAGGAGAGGATTCTTGCTATTACCTTCGATACTATAGATTTCTTTCACTCGTATCTGATTCTCACACGGAGTAAGGCAAGTTGGTCTTCCATTGTCAAGGATGCAGGTCTTCATGGCACTCACTGTGTTTGTCTTGTGAACACCTCCTATGCATACATCCCCTATGATGACCCAGCCGAGGTCTAGCTTTTGTGCATATGGTGCATAGTGAGGGCCATTGTGTTGCTTACGAACCTTATGGGCCCTAATAATGTCTCTTCCCAAAAGCAGCAGGATGTCGGCTGCTGGATCGAGATTTGGGATTTCACTCGCTACCTGTCTTAGGTGATGGTGGTGGTACGCGGCTTCAGGCGTCGGGATCTCTGATCTATTGTTTGGGATTTCATTACACTCGGTGAGTATAGGTAATGGCATGTTAATTTTTCCATCTGTAGATTCTACTGTGAATCCATGGGCTTTCCTGCCAGCTGTTTCCACCATCCCTGCACAGGTTTTGAGTGTGTATGGCACTGCAGCTCCCTTGATGCTGAACATGTCAAAAAACTCTGATCTAGCCAATGACACGTTGCTCTGTTCATCCAAAATGGCATACATTTTTCTCTGTAATTTACGATGACCATTGGGGTACACGTTCACGAGGCAGATCTTTGAGCAAGATTTGCCTTTGAAGTCCTCACCACATACCTCGGTACACCTCGATGTGACATCTGGCTGCCCTGTGTCCTCTCTCTCCCCGCCATTATCTGATGCAGGGAAAAAACCTGGCTGTGACAGCGGAGCAGGACCACGGTGAAGAGCAGCAAGATGTCTATCGCTGTCACACTCCGTACATTTGATGGGGATTTCACAGTATTTTGCTTGGTGAACAGTAGAAGCACAGCAGCGAAAGCATATATTGTTCTCTTTTAGGAATTTCTTTCTCTCATCAAAGCTCATTTTCCTGAACCCTCTGCATTTCTTCAGTGAGTGAGGTTTGTTATGCATTGGGCACAGTCTGTCAGGATTTTCTATTTTGGACGCTGTATCTGATGATGATACGCTTGTTTTATGTACAGAGACAGGTTTCATTTGACCAAACTTCTCTTTCTTGTAGGAGGTTGTAGAGAGACTGGGCAGGTTAAAGCTGGGATCATTTTTCTCTTCAGCTTCCCTGCAGATGAACTCTTTAAAGAAGTAGAAAGGAGGAAAGGCCACACCATGTTCTCGCTTGTATTTGCACCCTTGAGACATCCATTTGTCTTGGAGATACAAAAGCAGCTTCTCTACAATGGGCTGCACTCCTCTTGCTGTGTCAAGATAAGCTAGCCCTGGTAAGTACCCATCGTTTTTGGCAACATCCAGTTCTATTAATAGGTCTGCCAGCTCTTGAAGTGTTTGATTGTCTCTGTTTTGGATCTTGGGGAAGTTCTCTATTTTACTAAATAGAGCTCTCTCTATTACTTCTGGAGATCCATATGTTTTGTTCAATCTCTCCCAAATCGTTTTAAGACCAAGGGAGGGTTGTCTGACATTTACAGATCTAATTCTGAGTGCCTGCTCACTTGTACCCTTACCCAGCCATTTGATCAACAAATCCATTTCTTCACTTGCTGATAGCTCAAGATATTCAATTGTGTTGATGAAGGTCTCCCTCCAGGCTTGGTAGTGTTCGGGTAGGTCATCAAACTTTGTCAATCCTGAGGACACCAGCTGGTTCTTAGCAAGAAGTCTGGCAAGATCAGCTGTTGTAGTGTTGGCTTGATTTGTATTGGCTGAGTGTGATGGCTTGTAGGGGAGAGCACTGTGTGATCTCTGCTGTAGTAAATCTGTGTGAAACTGCGGTGTTTCCCTCTGTTGGTACATCGGTCTCCTATTGATGATCTGTGATTGGACCTCACTTTGAGCAGTGTAATCTTGCTGAGGTGTGAGTGCTGGAGGTGGGGGGTAGTGAACGTCCTTTTCTTCCTTAGGTGCCTGTGGAAACTGATGCAGGGCATGGTGGGTGACATAGTCCTCAGTTCTTTTTAATGCGCTCTCTTGAAGGGGCAAGAACTTAATATTTTGAATGTGGTCTGAGCCATCCATATCTGCTGCTGCTGTCTCTAGCACTACAGCTTCTGCATGAGCAGCTTCCGCTTCTCGTTGTTGGTTGATGTAATCAATTCTGGCTTCCAGCTTGGCTTTCTCAATTTTGAGTTCACTCTCCTTTTCTGTGAAGGCCAGCCTAGTTTTGGCTGCCTCTGCTTTGGCACGGGCTCTTGCTGCTTCTAAGCTGACTCTAGAGCTTGTTGATGAGCGTGAAGAGCGTGATTTTCTGGAGCGATGGTGAGAGAAGACTGTACTTGATTCAGTACCATCTTGTGAGCCTTTCACTTTGTCTTCATCTGGATCCTCTACTGACTTGACTGTGGTTTCCATGGCGATGAAGTGCAGTGTAGCTTGTCTATCTTGAAATCCTTCTTAAAATCCCACATTAGGTGGTCATCTTTTTACTATGCTGTCCTCACTCAAAGTTGTTGCAGGCAACGTGTTTTTCAGCTATACAGCCAGCTCAACAATATATTCTCCAGCATTGCATTCTCCAAGGAACAGACGAGTTGTTGTATTTGGCAGGATTTAATGGAGGAAAATATGTAATTTTGTAAAACTGAAAAAGAGCACAAAATACAAACATCAGATAAATGTGCTTGTAAGTACTAAATAATATATCAATAGAGAAAAAATCACTAGCATAACTAACAGGTGCATAAAAGTATATTTACACAAGAACCAATGCTTTAAACATCAATAAATCTCTATGTAGTTGAAAACAAACTAACTATCAAAATACTGTACTCAACCTAAGAAATGGTGACATAAACATGTTCACATAACTGTGATTAGTGAATAACTTACAGATGAAGCCGGTTTTGTGGATTTATAGCACAGGATTAAGAAGATTGTACACAGATGATTCCCTGAGCAAAAAGGAGCTTCTTGAACACCACTTCCTGTTATTCTTTGTTTACAATGACCTCACTTCCTCTTCAGTACAGCTATTTGCAGACGCCACTAGGGGGTGCCAAAGGACATACAAAGGGAACACTTTACACTGGTTCCAATACAAACTGTGTAGCCAAAGTACACTCAGACCCTTAAGGACAAAAAAGTGTCCCCATTGAAACCCCACAGCCATTACAGCATAAAAGCATGCATTCTTTTTAAGGCTGTCAATCGACTAAAACGTAGTTTAAAAAGTAAAAACTTTACCAAAATCTCTCTTTAATTTCATTGACAAAAAAGAGACGAAATATTATCGATGGGCTGTGTAATGGAAATTCTGTCAATATTCCAAGATGAGTCCTAATGAACGTTGAAATCAAGATCCCAAACAAATGAAATGTCTTTGTTGTATTTTATTCTTGCAAGAAGAGGCACTGGTTATACAGAGCCACACAAAGTCTGCAGAAGATTATTACAATGTGACTATATAGAAATCTACAACAGGGACTGTGAGAAAAGGAGTTGTTTTGCACAGATAAGGAGTTGTTTTACTCAGACAGTGTCCAAGTAAAAGTCAACATTCAGTACTTTCCCACTACATGAGACGAAGAGCACACAGACAGTAACTTTCCACTGTTGCATAAAGAGACATCATTACATACAATGTAATTTTCCAATAAAGCTGTCAATCAATTAAAATATTTAATCGTGATTAATCACATGATCGTCCATAGTTAATCGTGATTAATCGCAAATTAATCACACAATTGTATCCGTTCAAATTGACCTTAAAGGGAGATTTGTCAAGTATTTGATACTCTTGTCAACATGAGAGTGGGCAAATATGCTGCTTTATGCATATGTATATATATATTTATTATTGGAAATAAATTAACAACAGAAAACAATGACAAATATTGTCTAGAAACCCTCACAGGTACTGCATTTAGCATAAAAAAATATGCTCAAATCATAACATGGCAAACTCAAGCCCATTGGGCAACAACAGCTGTCAGTGTGTCAGTGTACTGACTTGACTACGACTTGCCCCAAACTGCACGTGATTATCATAAAGTGGGCATGTCTGTAAAGGGGAGACTCGTGGGTACCCATAGAACCAATTTTCATTCACATATCTGGAGGTCAGAGGTCAAGGGACCCCTTTGAAAATAGTCATTCCAGTTTTTCCTGGCCACAATTTAGTGTGAATCTGGAGCGTTATTTATCGTCCTTCGTGACAAGCTAGACTGACATGTTTGGTACCAATGGACTGAGCCCACTACAACCTCCAAAATATCAATTGCGTTAATGTGTTAAAGAAATTTTGTGGCTTTAAAACGAATTTGTGTTAATGCATTATTATCGCGCTAACTTTGACAGCCCTAATTCTATTATATCAGGCTTTCAATCTAGAGCCTCAACATTTTTTTTTTTTTTACAATATTTCACCAGATTGAGCCATTTTCTCATGTTTGATCTCTGGGGCAAATACATGCTATTTTCTTGGTTTTCTTGCACAAAATAAAAATGCATCACAATCAATGTTGTTGCTAATCATTGACATTTTTGTCTTCTCCTCATCGGAGCAGCTTTTTTAAAGTGAGGCACAAGGGTTAAGACTGGGTAACACAATCTGAGGCTGGAGAGCCTGAAAAAAACATTATGAGGGAATTTCTTGAGCAACTTTGCCACACAATGCTGGACCATCCCCTTGTGGCTTTGCTTTGGTGTCACTCCTGCTGTTTACCATCAAAATCCATAAACTTCTACCCTTTGACCGCTCTGGGTTTATATTTTTATATTCGTATGCCTCCCGTCTGATTTCCCAAAACTGAATCCTGGTTTTGTCTCCTGTCCAGGTGAAAGGTGGAAAGTGTTTATACACGTGTTCTCTGAGGCCGACGGGGATCTACGGTGAGGGCCACCAGCTAATTAAAGACTTCTACAAGTTTGGTAAAAAAACAGGAGGCTGGATCATCGGGGGGGTCCCAGAAGACTCTGAACATGGACGGGTCTATGCAGGTAAAATTACAGTTTGTGTGAGTCATAATCACAACTTTAAAGACACGTCACAGTTAACCAAAACAAAAGACCGGAGAGGGTGGAGGGCTTTAGTCGATGGCCTATGTTTTCTGGGAATATGAAGACCTCAGTAAAGCAACACTAACAAACCTCTGGTGTATTTTTTAACTCTGAAAGCAAAGGCAACTAAGCTAAAGTGCAAAGGAGAACCAGTTAAAAGCCTAGCATGACTTATGTTCACTCCAGAAAGCAGAAGTACAGTTGTTATGCACTTCCTTTGCATTTCACAGGAAGTGATGTAGATTTTACAGTACAGTGTAGACATTTTACAGTATTCTACTGTTTTGCCAGTCCAGACAATAATAATAAAAAAACTCTGATTCTCTAAACAGCTGCTAGCCAATGAGCTAAAAACACAAATTGTACAACACGATGAACATGAGCAATAGGGATAATCTAATCCATATGTCTTGGTTGTGATGTTAATGGACAGATTATGAGACAATGGGCCCCTGTTTTGCGTCTCTTTTGGTTGTTTTGTGTTTTTTTGTGGTAGTTGTATGTCTCTGTGGTAGTTTTGTGTCTCTTTTTGGTTGTTTTTGCATCTCTGCGGTAGTTTTGCATCTCTGCTGTAGATTTGCATCCCTTTTTGGTAGTTTTGCATTTCTTTGGTAGTTTTGCGTCTTTTCGTGGTCCTTTTGTGTCTCTTTGGTCGTTTTTCGTCTGTTAGGTTTACGGCTCTTTGTTAGTTTTGGATTTCTTTTTCTTAGTTTTGCATCTCACTTTGGTAGTTTTGCATCTTAGTGGTACTTTTTTGTCTCTATTTGGTAGTTTTCCGTCTCTCTTTGGTAGTTTTGCGTCTCTGTGGTAGTTTTGTGTCACTGGTTGCTTGGCCTCCCTTTTTGGTAGTTTTTCGTCTCCTTTGTAGTTTTTCATCTCTTTGGTAGTTTTGCATCTCTTTATGGTAGTTTTGCGACTCTCTTTGGTAGTTTTGCATCTCTGTGGTAGTTTTGCATCTCTTTATGGTAGTTTTACATCTCTCTTTGGTAGTTTTGCGTCTCTGGTAGTTTTGTGTCTCTTTTTGGTAGTTTCACGTCTGTGATACTTTTGCATTTCTTTTTGGTAGTTTTGCAACTCTGTGGTAGTTTTGTGTCTGTTTTTGGTAGTTTTACATATCTGTGATAATTTTGCATTTCTTTTTTGGTAGTTTTATGTCTCTTTTTGGTAGTATTCCCTTTCTCTGTGTTAGTTTTGCATCTCTTTTTGGTAGTTTTGTGTCTCTTTATGACTTCCCAACAAGAAATGTTGTGGTTGTTTGGCGTCCCTTTTTGGTAGGGTTCCATCTCTCTTTGGTAGTTTTTCATATCTGTGGTAGTTTTTTGTCTCTTTGTTAGTTTTGCATCTCTTTTTGGTAGTTTCCTGTCTCTCTTTGGTAGTTTTTCATCTCTGTGGGATAGTTTTGTATCCCTTTTTGGTAGTTTTCCCATCTCTGTAGTAGTTTTGTGTCTCTTTTTGGTAGTTTTGCATCTCTGTGGTAGTTTTCTGTCTCTCTTTGATAGTTTACCCTCTCTCTGTGGTCGTTTTGCGTCTCTGTGATAGTTTTGCATCTCTCTTTGGTAGTTTTGCATCTCTGTTGTAGTTTTCCATCTGTTTTTGGTAGTTTTACGTCCCTTTTTGGTAATTTTACGTCTCTCTTTTTCATCTCTGTTGTAGTTTTGTGTCTCTTTGTGATAATTTTGTATTTATTTTTGGGGTTTTGTGTCTCTATTTGGTAGTATTCCCTCTCTCTGTGGTAGTTTTTTATCTCTGTGGTAGTTTTGCATCTCTTTTTGGTAGTTTCGTCTCTCTTTGTGACTTCCCAACAATAAATGTTAGCTGTAACTTCAAACAGACGCACTGGCCCCAGCGGCCCCCTAATCTGTTGGGCACCTGTACCTGTTAAGTCCCTGGGCCTGTGCCCAGTTGGGCAATCTGTCCATGGTGATAACAATACCTTATTAAGAGTATCAGCACAACGTAAATATATACAGCAGTATGAGCACATCATTGAATAAATGTGATGATGACATTTTTAAACAAGTCTCAACATGCTGGTTTCAGTGCTGATGTGTTTTTGTTATTCACTCACAGTTCATCGGCTGTTGTTCATGACCAAATTAGCAATAGTGCATGTGAGCATGAGTAACAGCACCCTAACAGATGCTGATGTTACACAACTGGAACATAAGAAGTTGATAAATCTTAGCTATTGAGGATGCATGTTCACTATTATTAGACACTGTAGATATCTGTGGTCACAGCTGTGAAGCAACTACGCACATTTACTCAAGTGTTTTACTTACGTACATTTTTGATGTATAGGGAAATATTATTTGTTTATTTCACTAGTTAAAGGGACTATTTGTAACTTTGTACGCGCATAAATGTAGCGGGTCGTCACACATGCGCGCTCGCATATGCGCGTTCGCGTGTAGCTGCTGTACCCTCCTCCTCTGCCTGCTCGCCTTCACTCAGACAGCTCAGCTCGCTCCACCTCTAGACGTGAACGCGCGCTCACTCCACACTGCAGAAGAGTTAGTTTAGCTCTGAGAATATCTAGTGAATGTACAGGGGACGTTTGTGCAGAAATAACTGCTGCAGCTCCTCCAGACCAACAGAGGTTTTCCGTGTCTTGTGAAGTGACGGAGCTCTACAGAGATTTACGTTGTCTTCTCGTTACCGACCGGGTGCCGGTGTCTCCTCTGCTCTCTCACACGCTGGAGAGCCCCGCTGCCTCAGCCTGCACAAAAGCCAACACTAGGATCAGATCTAAATCATGTTCATGGAGAGACCTTCGTCTGGTCAGCTAACATTACTGCCAAGCAGCTGAAATATAGAGTGATATTGTGGTTTTAGCTGACTTGTGTCGCCTCACTGTTTTGAGTGATGCTCGTTCAGGTACAGTGGAGGAAATAAGTATTTGATCCCTTGCCGATTTTGTAAGTTTGCCCACTTACAAAGAAAAGAACGGTCTATAATTTTAATGGTAGGTATATTTTAACAGTGAGAGACAGAATATAAAAAAAATCCAGAAAATCACATCATATAAAAGTTAAAAATTGATTTGCATTTGATTGTGGGAAATAAGTATTTGATCCCCTAGCAAAACATGACTCAGTACTTGGTGGAGAAACGTTGTTGGCAAGCACAGAGGTCAGACGTTTCTTGTAGTTGGTCACCAGGTTTGCGCACATCTCAGGGGGGATTTTGGTCCACTCCTCTTTGCAGATCATCTCTAAATCCTTAAGGTTTCGAGGCTGTCGCTTGGCAACTCGAAGCTTCAGCTCCCTCCACAGATTTGATATGGAATTAAGGTCCGGAGACTGGCTAGGTCACTCCATGACCTTAATGTGCTTCTTCTTGAGCCACTCCTTTGCTGCCTTGGCCGTATGTTTTGGGTCATTGTCGTGCTGGAAGACCCATCCACGTCCCATTTTCAGTGTCCTGGCTGAGGGAAGGAGGTTGTCGCCCAACATTTCAAGGTACATGGCCCCGTCCATCCTCCCTTCGATGCGGTGAAGTCGTCCTGTCCCCGTAGCAGAGAAACACCCCCAAAACATAATGTTTCCACCTCCATGCTTGACGGTGGGGATGGTGTTCTTGGGGTTATAGTCAGCATTTCTCTTCCTCCAAACACGGCGAGTTGAGTTGATGCCAGAGAGCTTGATTTTGGTCTCATCTGACCACATCACCTTCTCCCAAGCCTTCTCTGAATCATTCAGGTGTTCATTGGCAAACAGACGGGCCTGTACATGTTCCTTCTTGAGCAGGGGGACATTGCGGGCGCTGCAGGATTTTAATCCGTTACGGTGTAGTGTGTTACCAATGGTTTTCTTGGTGATTGTGGTCCCAGCTGTCTTGCGATCATTAAGAAGTTCCTCCCGTGTAGTTCTGGGCTGATCCCTCACCTTTCTCATGATCATCGATACCCCACGAGACGAGATCTTGCGTGGAGCCCCAGACCGAGGGCGATTGATGGTCATTTTGTGTTTCTTCCATTTCCGAATAATGGCACCAACAGTTGTCTACTTCTCACAAAGCTGCTTGCTGATGGTCTTGTGGCCGATTCCAGTCTTGTGCAGGTCTACAATCTTGTCCCTGACGTCCTTAGACAGCCCTTTGGTCTTGCCCATGGTGGAGAGGTTGGAATCTGATTGTGGACAGGTGTCTTTTATACAGGTAATGAGTTGAGACAGGTGTCTTTTATACAGGTCACGAGTTGAGATTCGGAGTACTTTCTTAAAGCGAGAGGACTAATCTAACCGGTCTGTGGGGGACAGAATTGTTGTTGGTTGCTAGGGGATCAAATACTTATTTCCCACAATAAAATACAAATCAATTTATAACTTTTATATGATGTGATTTTCGGGATTTTTTTTTTATATTCTGTCTCTCACTGTTAAAATATACCTACCATTAAAATTATAGACCGTTCTTTTCTTCGTAAGTGGGCAAACTTACAAAATCGGCAAGGGATCAAATACTTATTTCCTCCACTATAGGAATATATATGTATATTGAGAGCGAGCAAGCGCGAGCCCGACGCTGACTTTCGTTGATTTCACGGCCACAGGTGTCGCTGTTAAGAAGCATTTCTGAAAGTTACAAATAGTCCCTTTAAAGGGGAGATTATTATTTGATATTGTTGAATCTGGAAATCTCAGGCCTTGGGCCTAGACGGCTGAGATCACAGCTCAATGTTATTCAATGTTCAATCCTAATAGTGTCAGAAAGTCAACACAGGTTACTCAAATGAATCACTTGATGCTGTACAAGTATGTTGCAAGAAAAATAGAGTTTTATTGTGTTTTAAAAATCAGAAGACAAAACACAATCAAACCCGAGCCGATCCGGAACACGACTGACCGCTCGCTTAACATCATATGGGTATATACTTGAACCAAAGGACACATCCTTCTTATCTTGTCATCATGAAATTTACGTTCTCCACTTCTACTGGTCGCCGTCAAACTAGCCTACAAATCAGCATAAACTCGTCCTCTTCTGCCATCCGTTAAGTTAGAGATGTCCTTTTTTGGGCCTTTTGGGGTGGCATCTTTTTCTACACAGCTATGATGCGACTTGAAGTTCGTTTGCGTTACGTCATTAGAGCTGTGAGTCACAGCGGCCAGTGTGAGTATTACAGCACTGGGGTCTATACAGCTGCACTAGGAATATATGCTGTTTCAATAGTAAAAACAAAGTTATAGGATTAATACTTTTATTGTTGTTTATCACATTTTTATATAGTTAAAAGGGATTACTTCTTCAATATTCAACTTTGGTTGATGGCATGAAACGTTGTGGGATTTTTTTTTCTCTAAAATGATAACTTACATATATACCAGGTACATGTTCATTCATCAATAATTTGGCCGTGACAGAAATCATTCTTCAGACTGACTGCTTTTCCTCTTATTTAAAAGTAGTTATATCTTAGTTCTATCTCTCAGCCTCATACTGTATTTGGTGTAGGCCATGAATTCAGCTCCTAATAACATGTGAAGGGTAAAACAACTACTTTTCCTTTTCGGCACTTGAGTACATTTTAAGGTACATGTTTTGAGTACATCTTCAATCATTCGATGTGGTATTCACCCACTTGTCTGTGTTTCTAGGCAACGTGGCCTGGATGCATGTACTCGCAGCCCGAGCCCTGAGAGAGCGCCCGCAGACAGTCGGAGGTGAATCTTTCTTCTGCTACGACGACTCACCCTACAAGAACTACGACGACTTCAACATGCTGTTCCTCTCCACATTTAACTTCAGAAAATTCTGCATACCCTTTCCGGTGCTCTGGTTCCTGGCCATGCTCAATGATGTGCTCCGCTGGATACTGAGCCCCTTTCATAACTACACGCCTTTACTGAACAATTACACCTTCGCCCTGGCTTGCACCTCCTTCACTGTCAGCACAGATAAAGCCCTGCGCCACTTCCAGTACCGCCCTCTGTACGACTGGGACCAGTGTCGCGCCCGCACACAGAAATGGGTCGACACGTTTCCTCTGGATGACCCCAGTAAAAGCAAACTGTAATTATTACAGTATAAAAAGATCTTTTCATTGTTATATTTGTCTAGCATTTGTCTAGCACTTAGCTTAGTCATAAAGAAAACACAATCAAAGAATTTAATCAGATGACGGATATACTTTAATAGCCTTGTTATGATTTAACATCAGCATTTGTAATTATGTAAATTATGACAAATGTAAACACAATTTACAAGCATTTACTGGACTTCACATGGACCTGTATTTCAGTAATATATATTATTGATAGCAATGTTTTAAGTTGCATAATTTAAAGAATATTTTTATGATATTGTCGATGAAATGTATCATGTTTAGTTTGTTAAATTTTTTAAATCTTTAATAAAGATGATTTGATATATTCTTAATTTTCTTGTTGTTGTTTTGCACTTGATTCACATCACAGGGAGAGGCTGCATTTTCCTGTTTTTCTTTCCGTAACTGAGCTCACTTACGTATTTTATTATGACATCATAATGAAAGTTTGTACAGCCTGGAGACCTGGTTTAGTTTCAGTGTGAATATGTTTTCTTACCATGCCCACATCCCGGTATGATTTAATGCAAAAAAAGTGAAGGTATCAAAAACACATGACTACTTTTCAGTTAAATAATTATTATAGTTATTAATTATTCAAATAATCAACATTATTTTATTCCAACAGGAGCAGTAAAGAATGCTTAGAAAAACACAACAGTATAACATGTACTCAGTGGTGGAAAGTAACTAAGTACATTTACTCAAGTACTGTACTTAAGTACAATTTTGAGGTACTTGTACTTTACTTGAGTATTTCCATGTTCTGATACTTTTACTCCACTACATCTCAGAGGGAAATATTGTACTTTTTACTCCACTACATTGATTTAATAACTTTACAGATAAAATAAGCTAACTTAGCTAGCTGGTAGCTTAACCAGCTAGCTAGCTCACCGATCGTTAGCTCCTCCAGGTCCTCTCTCCGTTCAGAGGTTCCTGCTCCCCGGTGTCGCTTCTTTTATCGTGTTTTTACTTCACGGAGAGGAGGTCATTGAACCGGAGCTGTGGCGGGGGGAGCGGACGGATAGGAACCCACCTGGCTGGCTGTCCGGTCCAGGCTCCAGGCGGACAGATCACAGTGGCACGCCGGTCCTGGGTGAGTTGAGCATCAGAGCTGAAGTTCAAATGGACCAGGGCAGCGGAGTGGGCACTGTTCGGCCAGGCAGGCAGGGTGTTGACTAGGAATAACGGATTCTTTGACACAAAAACGGTCCGCCAGAGTCTGATACCAGAACTGCGCCCATAGCAACGGCCTGCTATAGATAGCAACGGCCTGCTATATATAGCAACGGCCTGCTATAGATAGCAACGGCCTGCTATAGATAGCAACCGTCTGCTATACATAGGTCTGCTATACATAGCAAGCATCTGCTATACATAGGTCTGCTATAGATAGCAACCGTCTGCTATACATAGGTCTGCTATACATAGCAACGGTCTGCTATACATAGCAACCGTCTGCTATACATAGGTCTGCTATACATAGCAAGCATCTGCTATACATAGCAACGGTCTGCTATACATAGGTCTGCTATACATAGCAAGCATCTGCTATACATAGCAACGGTCTGCTATACATAGGTCTGCTATACATAGCAAGCATCTGCTATACATAGCAACCGTCTGCTATACATAGGTCTGCTATACATAGCAACGGTCTGCTATACATAGCAACGGTCTGCTATACATAGCAACGGTCTGCTATAGATAGCAACCGTCTGCTATACATAGGTCTGCTATACATATCCACCGTCTGCTATACATAGCCACTGTCTGTTATACATAGGTCTGCTATACATAGCAATGGTCTGCTATACACAGCAACGGTCTGCTATACATAGCAACTGTGTGCTACACATAGCAACCGTCTGCTATACATAGCAACGGTCTGCTATACATAGCACAGTCTGCTATACATAGCAACGGTCTGCAATACATAGCAATGGTCTGCTATACATAGCAACGGTCTGCTATACAGAACTAATACAAAGATTGTTTCCAGGTCTGAGGGAGTATTACTGCATATGTGAAGTTTGTTGCTCCAGAGGGAGCTGTTGCAAAATCTGATAAACTGATAAAGTCCCTTATTAGAGGACACAGTCAAGTAGACTGCCCTTTGACCGGGATCCTCAGGTAATATGTGACCTCCAAATGATGGTGTGTAATGGCCTTGACAGTGAATGTGGCTCACGTAAAGGACCGAAAGTAACTCATATATGGGGTTAAATCAGGATACAAGTCAGTAAATTTAGTCCAACTAGTGGATATATTTATTTTTTAAAAATCCATCAGTCAAATTATGAAAGTATTTTGAGTGTACATAGGGAAAATCAGGCCAACCATTGACAAACAGAACATCTCGTTTCCATAAGTAAATATCTCATCATAATATAATATTTGTTTTACACAAGTTAACATCTTCGTTCTTAAAAATCATCATCAAATTCATGTGTTTGGTCAGTTGGAGTGGGCTCAGCTGTAACACCACTGCAAATACAGTTTCAAGTGCATACCAACCTCATGCGCACCCTTTTATGTATTTATGTATTATGTATTTATTTTTATTAATTTTAAATATAGTTATTTATTTTGGCGTTTATTTTTGATTTATTTATTTTGGCAATATTTTAAATTATTACATTATTTTAAAATTAATAAAAATTAAATACAGGGAAATTAAACAGAGGAGTAAATAAATAAGGGAATTAATAAGTAAAGAAGCATATTAAAACAGAAATATCAATTTATTAACGGTTACATTTATTTTCAATATTATTTTTGCTACATTTAATGACGTATTTATTTATCAATATTATATTTATTTGTCATTTTTTTTGTTTATTGATTTATCTTTTATATTAGTGTAATAAAAATTACAATATTTCCATCTGAGGTGTAGTGGAGTAGAAGTAGCCTATAATGTAGCAGAAAATGGAAATACTCAAGTAGAATACAACAACATTAAACTTGTACCTAAGTAGGCCGACAGTACTTAACAGTAAATGCACTTTCCACCACTGGCTGCTATGCAGGGAATGAAATTTGCACCTGCATCATGCCAAATACAGGGTAACTGTTGGCTATGGCAGGTAATAATTCCAGGTCACCTATCAACATGACAGATCATTTTCACTCATATTAAGAAATATTATTTTGAAAAAGCAATTCCTGACTTAAAAGTAATTAGGGATTAAGGCTACATGATATATTCCATGTTTATACTGTCTGGTATCACTGAATCAGTGTTTACAACTCTAAAGTGTTCTACACAGATTTCAGATGTGGCAGACAAAAAATTTAGTGGCGGGTAGAAATGTTCAGTGACCTGCCACAGTGGCAGGTGAGGAAAAAGCTTAATTTCAGACCCTGCTGCTATGTTTCATTACAAGTTTCCAAAAAAAAAAAAAAAGGTGCCTAGCTCTCCTCCTCCTGTGTCGTGGTGGTGGTGTTGGTGCTGCTGCCTGCAGAGCTCAGTGCTCACAGAGAGAAGTGACAGTCACCATCAGTTCAGCTCTCTGCTCCACACTCAGCATGTCTGGTCCCGTTTATCTGGTCACCGGAGGCTGCGGCTTCCTCGGCAGACATCTGCTTACTGAAGGAGGATGAACTGGCAGAGATCCGGGTGTTTGACAAACACATAGACTTGAGTTTAAACGAACTCAGCACAGGTAAGAGGATTAATGCACCAGACTCCATTTAAGAATCTGCTAATTTAACATTACCTCGGCGTAGTCACTCTTTCAAGCTCTTGTTTTAATTTAACTTCAGGCTTTATAACTGCACGGTTCACAACATCATATCGTATCTATTTCTGCTTGTTTGTGGTGTAATGTTAGTGTTTATTTGCCTGGTTCCTCATTACATTAGCCTCTTTTACTTTGACATTCTGTTGTTGCTAGGGCAACAGCTTTGGTCCAAATTTACTTCCTGTCAACTACTGCAGTAATTATAGATAGATGGATGGATGTGTAACCCAACACGGTATACAGAATGGCCAATGCAATGCTACTTCAGAGACCCACAGGCCATAGGCCTCAATTACTTAGTGTTGACACCAATAAATTCACAGATTCAAGAGCGGGAAACATGCATTCAGTTTCACATTACCAAATGTATTTAATTAAAGGTAAAACATGATTGGAAATTGATATCCTAAAAAAGGAGAGAACAATCAAAAGTTAATATTTATTCAACAATAATAGTTAAAAACAGTTTTCCCATAAAAACTCCAACCTGTCCTCCCTTTTTAAACTAAAACCCCAAAAGAATACAAAAAAATGCCAAATACTAAGGCAGGGTACTGTCTGCGGGGAGATTCTAATTATGACCCCTCTTTAAACTTACCATGTAAGCACACTATGAACTATTTCTTTACATGGCACACCATCACAAGTATGAAACTGTAAAAAGTTACTATCACCCTTTTGGGCCTACCAAACGGCATGTGAAAAGGGAAATACCACGACTAGCCTACTCCCCGCAGGTCTCCCACGGCCTGGAAGAACAAAAACAAATACAAAGTAATGTTAATCAGTTGGTTCTGGATCACAAGGTTAAAAAGTATTTCAAGTAATCACCACAACAATGCAACAGTCTGACTTGGATGTGTCCAAATCAACAAATGGGTGGCTGGACACAGTCTCTCTTTTAGTCCATTTAAAACTATCAGTAGTCAAATCAGGCTTCAGTGTTAAATACACCCAGGCAAAGCAGCAGTCTAGCTTCAATCATTCTCCTCAGGGCCCTACTTCACTGGCTCTGCTGTGGCTCAACCGGGGGAGGGGCAAAAGGCTGAATCTTTCCCTTTTCAGTATGGGGTAACAGAGCATCACTCTGGACGGCTCAGGACACAGCTGCACTACAAATCTGGACAAACAGTGTTGACCTGCCACACATCTACCAGGAGTCAGACAAAGAGACTCTAATCACCCACACCTGACCTTATGAAGGCAGGAAGCTCCACTCAACCACACCTACAAGGGGCGGTGCTCCCTGCCTAGGTGCTGGCCCTCACGGATGGATGGATAGATGGATAGATAGATGATAGATAGATGGATGGATGGATGGATGGATGGATGGATGGATGGATGGATGGATGGATGGATGGATGGATAGATAGATAGATAGATAGATAGATAGATAGATAGATAGATAGATAGATAGATAGATAGATAGATAGATAGTGCAAAGTACAATACAAATATACCAGATATAAAAATACAAGGAGATGAAGAAAACTGTTAAAAGTGGTAATCCTTAAGATTTCAGGGTTGATTTACAATTTATATTTGCGTAAAAACAATAGAATTGTGCTTTGAGTTTCTGGCTAAGATTTGTTTCACCACTACATTAATTAAAGTGGCAATCCTTAAGATGTCAGTCCTGGTTGATTTACAATTTATATTTCCATTGTGCTCAGAGTTTAGCAGACCTGGGCGCTGCATACTGACTTACTGCGTGTTTATGCTACTCTTGTTCTGTTGTTGTGCTGTCGATGCTGTTGTTTGCTACTGCCAAATGTTAGTGTGCTTATCTGTCTGTTATGTAATGCTTGTTGTCATATGTAGCCTAATGCTTGTTGTGATGGTATGCCAGAAGTGTTTGGCTGTGTGCTGCTCTTTAACTTAGGACATTTCTTTTTATTACATGGCTTTGTTGAATACTCAATTCTGATTGGTCAGTCACAGCCTTCTGTGGTCTGTTATTTATTTATAGCAGACCGTTGCTATGTATAACAGACCTTTGCTATAGGAGCAGTTCTGATGTGGGACTCTGGCGGTCCGTTTTGTGTGAAATTATTTATTCCTTAAGTAAGTAGCTGTGTAATAAGCGGGATAATATACAGCGAGCCGGTCACTGTTGTGAAATAAACCCTGACAGGGCAATGCCACACCCTGACGCGGATTGGGGATCACGGCGTTCTACGGTCTGTTATTTCTTTATAGCAGACTGTTTCTATGTATAACAGACCGTTACTATGGGCACAGTTCTGATATCAGACTCTGGTGGACTGCTTTTGTGTCAAGTTATTGATTCCTTAAGTAAGTAGCCGTGTAATAAACAGGATAATGTACAGCTAGCGGGTCATTGTTGTGAAATAAACCCCGACAGAGCTCGCTGTACATTATGCCTTACATAGACCCTACCCCCTTCCCTCAAGAGGCTTTGCCTTTTGCCAGGCCGCCATTGTAAATAAGAATTTGTTCTTAATGGCTTGTCATGGTTAAATAAAGGTTAAATAAAATGTATAAAATAAAAGGTGTGAGAAAGGCATGGCAGAGTCTGTTTCACCTCATACTCTTGAGGAAATTCCTGGTATCCCAAAATATACTGACAAATTTCTCCTCCTGCACCATCGAATTAAATCTATAATTGTTTCTCAATTGAAATAAAATTATGTTTACAATGACAAAAGGAGGAGGAGGAAAGATGATCTAGATAATCTGAACTGCCGTGCAGTTCAGAGGATCAGATAGGTGCATGCTGCGAGCATATACAGATTCCAGTGGAGACCGGCGGCGTTTCAAAACTACTCGCTGACTGCTAAAGTTACTCACGTTAAATAGCAGTCCACCTTCGTGTTTCGGTACGGTTGGCTTTCACACCTGATGAAAACCATGCCCAAGTACACATGAACCGTACTCCAGACTACCTTTTTAAGTGGACTCGTACGGTACCGTATGGAGCGTTCACACCAGTGGCGGCCGGCCAATAGAGGGCCACGGGGCCTGGCCCCACCCACCTTGAGCCACCAAAAAAAAAAAAAATTATAAAATTATTAATTATAAAAATTCTAAAAATTCTAAAAATTGTCAATATGTGTGTTTTTGACCTATGGAATATACCCGTAATATTTGTAAAATAGGATAACTGCGCCAAATATCTGCTTTCCTCCTTGAACTCTCTGCTAGTGCACCTCTCAGCTGCTCTGCTGCACGTGCACTTTCTGGGGCCAAATGGATTTGGCCCAAGGAAGGCGGGTCTAATAAGCAGTACAGCCAATCACTGATTAAAGATATATGATTACAAGCATGAATGACATACAATTCATCCAATCAGCGCCGTAAAAAAGACTTCCGGGAGGGCCAAACTGATTTGGCCCATGGTGTGCGCGCGCACGTTCACGTGTGTCTCTCTCTGTTCTCGTCAGGGCTCATGTCAGTTCTCGCGTGATCTTGTCTTCTCGTCTCTCTCCACTTCTCTTCTCTCACAGCCCATTTTAACGGCATGACAATGGAACAGCCAAGCACTAGTATATTAACATACTGAATTGTATGAATAAGATGTCCTTATGTCAGTGTTGGAATAAATGATAAAAATGTAACTGCAAAGTAGTAATGCGTTTTTGATACCTTTTTTTGCATTGAATCGTACTAGGATGTTTGTTGAAATTGATTGGCCCTACCCAAAAAAAAATCCACCAGCCGCCACTGGTTCACACTAATCATTCGAACTGGACTTTGGGGACAAGTGTACTCGGATCCGGGCCCAGGTCCCTAATGTGAAAGCACCCAAAATGTCTGCCTGTTTCTCCCTCAGAGCGAACAAAGGTGGTGGTCATTCAGGGGGACATCACAGACTACAGAAGCGTGTTGGAGGCATCCTGTGGCACCGATGTCGTCATCCACACAGCCAGCTTAGTGGACGTTTGGCACAAAGTCCCAGAGAGCCTCATCGTCTCTGTCAACGTCTCAGGTGAGACTTCAAGGGTCTGAATGATGGCAAGGAAAAGGGATGGGGAGGAAAAATCAATGACTGATTCAGTTTTATGAATGTTTTACTGCGGGAAACCAGAAAACAGAGGAAATCCACGCCTTCTCCTGTTTTGGATGATTTTCAAGGACGTGACTTCACCCATGGGTTAAAAAATGTTGGCCTTAATTAAGTTGTGCTGAATATTGAGACAATATGGCCATTGTTAGCCAGTCGGGTTGCCCATTTCTGTAGTGGCCGATAGTCCAACCTGGATTAAGGGCTAGTTTTCATTACATATTGTGTAAATGAATGTTTCCTTTTGTAAATGAATGGTTCCTTACTATGCATGGTTGGTCATCCTGCTGTCAACTGCTTAACCCTATTAGTTTGGTGTTCAGTGGGGAGTTTAGGTGTCACATGATGGCATAAATGCTGCTTGAGGGGCTTTTCAGCCTGACAAGAATAAAACTCATGAGTACACCAAAAAAAGAAAGAGGAAAAACTAAATGATATATAATCCACAAGCAGCTTTTAGCACAAAACAGGACCCACAACATATGAAATGGTGCGTCACTTGTGTTGAACTGTCTGAGAGTGTGTGTGTGTGTGTGTGTGTGTGTGTGTCAATCAGTCGTCATATATGAACATCACTTGTTGTCAGCTTACCTCATGCCTTTACACAATGTCCTTTCAGTAAAGCAAATAAAAAATAATCCATGTCTTGATGAGGTAGGTTGAAGTAATCCAGTCAGAGAAAGGAGATTTGCACTTCAGCAGTTCAGGTCAAGCTTGTAATTTTGCAAAATCCCAGGGATTTCTCTGCATTATCATCGTAAAGTAAAAGTCCATAATGTTACCTTGCGATTAGAATGAAAGACAATTGAGACAAGTCCATAAATAGTTCTGCTAAAGGCTTTAACCTTTCCAAACAAAACTTACATTATCAACTAAAACAACTCCTCATTTACCGTTAGTAAGACTCTTCAACCTCTCCTCCCAGCTTCAAAACAAACCACAAACCAAAAACGGCAAAACAGGAAGTGACAGATTGTAATTGCCTGCCTATAGGCCATAATACTGAATCTATTTAGGATAAAAGATATTGTTTAATGTAGTATATTAGCCATTCAGAATCCCAAAGACAGCTCTTACAAATTAAGTTCAGGCAAAATTGAAAAAATAAAATCATTGTCTGCAATATAAATGCACAACAACGGCCAATTGGGAAACTCCAACACTCAACGACCAATAGTGTAACTTTTACTCAGTATGGAGGCTTTCTTATCAGGGACCTGGGCTGGGATCCGAGTACACTTGATCCAGAAAGTCCACTTTATTTGATTAACGGGAACACTGTGTGCCGTACTCGGGCTTGGTACAAATCAATTATTCCTGAAATGCAAAGTCAAGGACGGACTTTCAGCTTTATAAGCCACTAAGTCCGATCTGTTAAAATCTGATGATCTGATCTGAGTGTAGTCAATCATTTGCTGAAAACAGTATCACAATATTTAGATAATATATTTCGCAGTCTTTATACTACATTATCAAAATAACAGGTAGCAGCCAAATAGAATAGATAACCTCCTTCCCTCTGCTGCTACATCTCAATGTAGCTCTGCACCACTTTGGTTGTACACATTGGGAAGTATGCGTGTCAAAGGAGCACTTGAATGCAGCAAGATTTTCCACCTTATCACTGTATTTAGATTGTTTAGTTTACAGCTATTGAAATACATTTTAAGGATAACGCTGCTGATGTCATATATTTATATTTTTCTGTAAACAATAATTTGTTAATCCTTCTCTCAATACTTTCTGACTTCCCCAGATTGTCTGTGGCTTTCAGCCCCCATTGGTTCCCCCAGTGGGCAACCTCCAGGTCTGAAAAGTGAAGTCAATGCTGAAGTGCCTTAAACTTGCATTCTTCAACAAACCAGCAGGGGGCGACTCCTCTGGTTGCAAAAAGAAGTCTGATTGTATAGAAGTCTATGAGAAAATGACCCTACTTCTCACTTGATTTATTACCTCAGTAAACATTGTAAACATGAGTTTATGGTCTCAATCGCTAGTTTCAAGTCTTCTTCAATACAGCATGATGTTCATTTAGTAAATTATGGTCCCATTTAGAGTCAGATAGACGATAAAGCAGGGTATGCTTAAAGGCGTGGCTCCCTTGTGATTGACAGGTTGCTACTACGGTGTTGTCCGGTCTGGGAGTTGTCCGTGTTTTCCATGTTTGTGAAGCTGTGGAGGATTACCCAATAAAATTCAATCTGATCCATCCAACCCCAGCATCCTCCATCTCTCTAATGACAACGTTTTCTCTCCTCAGGGACGGAGAACGTGATTAAGGCCTGTGTGGAGTGTGGTATCCAGTGCCTGCTCTACACCAGCAGCATGGAGGTGATCGGCCCCAACGCCGAAGGAGACGACTTCATCAGGTGAAGCTCAAAAAAATATCCTTCTGGTTTTACTTGTTTGTTTTCCTCACCGAGTACACATGGTTGGACTTTCACTCTCGTTTTTAGAAACGCTTTGGCTCAGTTACGTTTCTGTGGTCACTTTCTTGAATGCAATCATGGAAAGCCTGTTCAGAATAGATATGATTGGTTGGAGACAAAAGTACACAACACACTGTATCCAGCACCCTGCTGGTATAATCAAGAGGCGTTTAAAGACTCACTCACTATCTTACTGTCACACTGTCCCTCCGTAATGTTTTGCATGAGACCGTCTGGTATGTCAGACATGCCGTACAGCGAGCAACATGTTTTAACCTTTCTTTAACCTCAACCCTTTATTAGATTTGCCACATACAGTTGCATACATGAAATTTGACCTCTGCATCCTAAGGAGCAGTGAGCTGCTGTAAAGTGCAATTTGGGGTCAAGTGTCTGGCTCAAAGACACGCCAACATGCAGAAAGTAGGAGTCGGGAATCAAACCACCGACCTTGTGGTTGAAGGATGACCACTCTAACCATTGTACCAATGGATTCCTTAGGTTTTCTAGCCCGCTACAACCTTAGAAAACGCAAGTTGCATTTAAACACATTCCTCTCATACACATGGCAAGGTCAAGAAAACACCACCTGCTTACTTTCTCCTCCTCTCACTGTTTAACTCTTTCTCTACAGGGGCAATGAAGACACACCTTACAAAGTGAAACACACTATGGCCTATCCCAAGAGCAAGGCAAAGGCTGAGAAAATCGTGCTGGAAGCTAACGGCACCAAGGTACTTTATGTTCAACAGTGTGGTGGTTTTATTGGCAGAGATATTAATACTGGTACACTTTAAAGACACACTAAGAAAACAAAAAAAATAGTGTTCAAATAATCATAAAACCTTAACGATGTAATGGAATTCAAAAAAGCTGCAGATGCAGAACAGAAAAAAGGTTATTGGAATCCAGATACATTTATTAATGTTTATTACTGTAATGCTGAGTATCAGTTTTATACTGTATTATATCTTAGCTTAACCCTTGTGCCTCACTAGGGACATTATTGGCTTTTTAATTTTTTGATCCTTTTGGCTGTGTTTATGCATGTGGTATAAATTTTGGCAAGGGTGTGACGTTTTTTTTTTTTTTTTAATTGTGGAAGTTCAACCTTAGCTCCTATAATACGTCTATAATAAACTGTGTAGCCAAAATACACTCAGACCCTTAAGGACAAAAATATCCCCATTGACACCCATTAAAACAACGATTTATGACCCGACAGCCATTACAGCATCAGCATATCGCATGATTGTCCATAGTTAATCGTGATGAATCGCAAATTAATCACCCATTTTGATCTGTTCAAAATGCACCTTAAAGGGAGATTTGTCAAGTATTTAATACTCTTATCAACATGGGACTGGGCAAATATGCTGCTTTATGCAAAAGCATTTATTATTGGAAACCAAATAACAACACAAAACAATGACAAATATTGTCCAGAAACCCTCACAGGTACTGCATTTATCATAAAAAATATGCTCAAATCCTAACATGGCAAACTCAAGCCCAACAGGCAACAACAGCTGTCAGTGTGTCAGTGTGCTGACTTGACTATGACTTGTCCCCAACTGCATGTGATTATCATAAAGTGGGCATGTCTGTAAAGGGGAGACTCGTGGGTACCCATAGAACCCATTTTCATTAACATATCTGGAGGTCAGAGGTCAAGGGACCCCTTTGAAAATGGCCATTCCAGTTTTTCCTGACCAAAATTTAGCGTAAGTTTGGAGCGTTATTTATCCTCCTTCGTGACAAGCTAGACTGACATGGTTGGTACCAATGGACTGAGCCCACTACAACCTCCAAAATATCAATTGGGTTAATGTGTTGAAGACATTTTGTGGCTTTAAAACGAATTTGCGTTAACGCATTATTATCGCGGTTAACTTTGACAGCCCTAATTCTATTATATCAGGCTTTCAATCTATAGCATCAAAATTGTAGTTTTTTTTTACAATATTTTACCAGATTGAGACATTTTCTCATGTTTGATCTATGGGGCAATCACATGCTATTTGCCTGGTTTCCTGCACAAAATAAAAATGCATCATAGTCAATGTTGTTCCTAATCATTGACATTTTTGTCCTCTCAGCTTCGGAGCAGCTTTTTTAAAGTGAGGCACAAGGGTTAAGACTGGGTAACACAATCTGAGGCTGGAGAGCCTGAAAAAAACATTATGAGGGAATTTCTTGAGCAACTTTGCCACACAATGCTGGACCATCCCCTTGTGGCTTTGCTTTGGTGTCACTCCTGCTGTTTACCATCAAAATCCATAAACTTCTACCCTTTGACGGCTCTGGGTTCATGTTTTTATGTTCGTATGCCTCCCGTCTGATTTCCCAAAACTGAATCTTGGTTTTGTCTCCTGTCCAGGTGAAAGGTGGAAAGTGTTTATACACATGTTCTCTGAGGCCGACGGGGATCTACGGCGAGGGCCACCAGCTAATTAAAGAATTCTACAAGTTGGCTGTAAAAATAGGAGGCTTGGCCTTCGAGGGGGTCCCAGAAGACTCTGAACATGGACGGGTCTATGCAGGTAAAATTACACAAAATTACACAGATATACATATTTTTGGTTGGTTTGCATCTCTTTGTTAGTTTTGTATTTCTTTTTGGTATTTTTGCATCTCCTTTTGGTAGTTTTGTGTCTATTTGGTAGTTTTGCATCTCTGTGGTAGTTTGGCGTCTCTTTGTGACTTCCCAACAAGAAATGTCAGCAGTAACTTCAAACAGAAGCTCTGTGCCCAGTTGGCCCGTTCAGTAATCTGTCGATGGTGATAACAACACCTTATTAAGAGTATCAGCACCACATACATATATACAGCAGTATGAGTACATCATTGAATAAATGTAATGATGACATTTTTAAACCAGCCTCAACATGCTGGTTTCAGTGCTGATGTGTTTTTGTTATTCACTCACGGTTCATCAGCTGTTGTTCATGACCAAATTAGTAATAGTGCATGTGAGCATGAGTAACAGCACCCAACACAACTGGACTTTCTCTAAAATGATAACTTACATTTATACCAGGTACATGTTCATTCATCAATAATTTGTCCCTGACAGAAATCATTCTTCAGACTGACTGCTTTTCCTCTTAATTAAAAGTAGTTATATCTTAGTTATATCTCTCAGCCTCATACTGTATTTGGTGTAGGCCATGAATTCAGCTCCTAATAACATGTGAAGAACTTTGTAAACCACAAATTCCAAAGAATGAATGAAGTTGTTTCTAAAAAGTAATGGGTAAAACAACTACTTTTTCTTTTCGGCACTTGAGTACATTTTAAGGTAAATGTCTTGAGTACATCTTCCATCATTCAATGTGGTATTCACCCACTTGTCTGTGTTTCTAGGCAACGTGGCCTGGATGCATGTACTCGCAGCCCGAGCCCTGAGAGAGCGCCCGCAGACAGTCGGAGGTGAATCTTTCTTCTGCTATGACGACTCACCCTACAAGAACTACGAGGAATTCAACATGCTGCTCCTCTCCACATTTAACTTCAGAAGAGTCCGCATACCCTTTCCGGTGCTCTGGTTCCTGGCCATGCTCAATGATGTGCTCCGCTGGATACTGAGCCCCTTTCATAACTACACGCCGTTGCTGAACAGTTTCACCTTCGCCCTGGCTTGCACCTCCTTCACTGTCAGCACAGACAAAGCCCTGCGCCACTTCCAGTACCGCCCTCTGTACGACTGGGACCAGTGTCGCGCCCGCACACAGAAATGGGTCGACACGTTTCCTCTGGATGACCCCAGTAAAAGCAAACTGTAATTATTACAGTATAAAAAGATCTTTTCATTGTTATATTTGTCTAGCATTTGTCTAGCACTTAGCTTAGTCATAAAGAAAACACAATCAAAGAATTTAATCAGATGACGGATATACTTTAATAGCCTTGTTATGATTTAACATCAGCATTTGTAATTATGTAAATTATGACAAATGTAAACACAATTTACAAGCATTTACTGGACTTCACATGGACCTGTATTTCAGTAATATATATTATTGATAGCAATGTTTTAAGTTGCATAATTTAAAGAATATTTTTATGATATTGTCGATGAAATGTATCATGTTTAGTTTGTTAAATTTTTTAAATCTTTAATAAAGATGATTTGATATATTCTTAATTTTCTTGTTGTTGTTTTGCACTTGATTCACATCACAGGGAGAGGCTGCATTTTCCTGTTTTTCTTTCCGTAACTGAGCTCATTTACGTATTTTATTATGACATCATAATGAAAGTTTGTACAGCCTGGAGACCTGGTTTAGTTTCAGTGTGAATATGTTTTCTTACCATGCCCACATCCCGGTATGATTTAATGCAAAAAAAGTGAAGGTATCAAAAACACATGACTACTTTTCAGTTAAATAATTATTATAGTTATTAATTATTCAAATAATCAACATTATTTTATTCCAACAGGAGCAGTAAAGAATGCTTAGAAAAACACAACAGTATAACATGTACTCAGTGGTGGAAAGTAACTAAGTACATTTACTCAAGTACTGTACTTAAGTACAATTTTGAGGTACTTGTACTTTACTTGAGTATTTCCATGTTCTGATACTTTTACTCCACTACATCTCAGAGGGAAATATTGTACTTTTTACTCCACTACATTGATTTAATAACTTTACAGATAAAATAAGCTAACTTAGCTAGCTGGTAGCTTAACCAGCTAGCTAGCTCACCGATCGTTAGCTCCTCCAGGTCCTCTCTCCGTTCAGAGGTTCCTGCTCCCCGGTGTCGCTTCTTTTATCGTGTTTTTACTTCACGGAGAGGAGGTCATTGAACCGGAGCTGTGGCGGGGGGAGCGGACGGATAGGAACCCACCTGGCTGGCTGTCCGGTCCAGGCTCCAGGCGGACAGATCACAGTGGCACGCCGGTCCTGGGTGAGTTGAGCATCAGAGCTGAAGTTCAAATGGACCAGGGCAGCGGAGTGGGCACTGTTCGGCCAGGCAGGCAGGGTGTTGACTAGGAATAACGGATTCTTTGACACAAAAACGGTCCGCCAGAGTCTGATACCAGAACTGCGCCCATAGCAACGGCCTGCTATAGATAGCAACGGCCTGCTATATATAGCAACGGCCTGCTATAGATAGCAACGGCCTGCTATAGATAGCAACCGTCTGCTATACATAGGTCTGCTATACATAGCAAGCATCTGCTATACATAGGTCTGCTATAGATAGCAACCGTCTGCTATACATAGGTCTGCTATACATAGCAACGGTCTGCTATACATAGCAACCGTCTGCTATACATAGGTCTGCTATACATAGCAAGCATCTGCTATACATAGCAACGGTCTGCTATACATAGGTCTGCTATACATAGCAAGCATCTGCTATACATAGCAACGGTCTGCTATACATAGGTCTGCTATACATAGCAAGCATCTGCTATACATAGCAACCGTCTGCTATACATAGGTCTGCTATACATAGCAACGGTCTGCTATACATAGCAACGGTCTGCTATACATAGCAACGGTCTGCTATAGATAGCAACCGTCTGCTATACATAGGTCTGCTATACATATCCACCGTCTGCTATACATAGCCACTGTCTGTTATACATAGGTCTGCTATACATAGCAACGGTCTGCTATACACAGCAACGGTCTGCTATACATAGCAACTGTGTGCTACACATAGCAACCGTCTGCTATACATAGCAACGGTCTGCTATACATAGCACAGTCTGCTATACATAGCAACGGTCTGCAATACATAGCAATGGTCTGCTATACAGAACTAATACAAAGATTGTTTCCAGGTCTGAGGGAGTATTACTGCATATGTGAAGTTTGTTGCTCCAGAGGGAGCTGTTGCAAAATCTGATAAACTGATAAAGTCCCTTATTAGAGGACACAGTCAAGTAGACTGCCCTTTGACCGGGATCCTCAGGTAATATGTGACCTCCAAATGATGGTGTGTAATGGCCTTGACAGTGAATATGGCTCACGTAAAGGACCGAAAGTAACTCATATATGGGGTTAAATCAGGATACAAGTCAGTAAATTTAGTCCAACTAGTGGATATATTTATTTTTTAAAAATCCATCAGTCAAATTATGAAAGTATTTTGAGTGTACATAGGGAAAATCAGGCCAACCATTGACAAACAGAACATCTCGTTTCCATAAGTAAATATCTCATCATAATATAATATTTGTTTTACACAAGTTAACATCTTCGTTCTTAAAAATCATCATCAAATTCATGTGTTTGGTCAGTTGGAGTGGGCTCAGCTGTAACACCACTGCAAATACAGTTTCAAGTGCATACCAACCTCATGCGCACCCTTTTATGTATTTATGTATTATGTATTTATTTTTATTAATTTTAAATATAGTTATTTATTTTGGCGTTTATTTTTGATTTATTTATTTTGGCAATATTTTAAATTATTACATTATTTTAAAATTAATAAAAATTAAATACAGGGAAATTAAACAGAGGAGTAAATAAATAAGGGAATTAATAAGTAAAGAAGCATATTAAAACAGAAATATCAATTTATTAACGGTTACATTTATTTTCAATATTATTTTTGCTACATTTAATGACGTATTTATTTATCAATATTATATTTATTTGTCATTTTTTTTGTTTATTGATTTATCTTTTATATTAGTGTAATAAAAATTACAATATTTCCATCTGAGGTGTAGTGGAGTAGAAGTAGCCTATAATGTAGCAGAAAATGGAAATACTCAAGTAGAATACAACAAAACATTAAACTTGTACCTAAGTAGGCCGACAGTACTTAACAGTAAATGCACTTTCCACCACTGGCTGCTATGCAGTGAATGAAATTTGCACCTGCATCATGCCAAATACAGGGTAACTGTTGGCTATGGCAGGTAATAATTCCAGGTCACCTATCAACATGACAGATCATTTTCACTCATATTAAGAAATATTATTTTGAAAAAGCAATTCCTGACTTAAAAGTAGTTAGGGATTAAGGCTACATGATATATTCCATGTTTATACTGTCTGGTATCACTGAATCAGTGTTTACAACTCTAAAGTGTTCTACACAGATTTCAGATGTGGCAGACAAAAAATTTAGTGGCGGGTAGAAATGTTCAGTGACCTGCCACAGTGGCAGGTGAGGAAAAAGCTTAATTTCAGACCCTGCTGCTATGTTTCATTACAAGTTTCCAAAAAAAAAAAAAAAGGTGCCTAGCTCTCCTCCTCCTGTGTCGTGGTGGTGGTGTTGGTGCTGCTGCCTGCAGAGCTCAGTGCTCACAGAGAGAAGTGACAGTCACCATCAGTTCAGCTCTCTGCTCCACGCTCAGCATGTCTGGTCCCGTTTATCTGGTCACCGGAGGCTGCGGCTTCCTCGGCAGACATCTGCTTACTGAAGGAGGATGAACTGGCAGAGATCCGGGTGTTTGACAAACACATAGACTTGAGTTTAAACGAACTCAGCACAGGTAAGAGGATTAATGCACCAGACTCCATTTAAGAATCTGCTAATTTAACATTACCTCGGCGTAGTCACTCTTTCAAGCTCTTGTTTTAATTTAACTTCAGGCTTTATAACTGCACGGTTCACAACATCATATCGTATCTATTTCTGCTTGTTTGTGGTGTAATGTTAGTGTTTATTTGCCTGGTTCCTCATTACATTAGCCTCTTTTACTTTGACATTCTGTTGTTGCTAGGGCAACAGCTTTGGTCCAAATTTACTTCCTGTCAACTACTGCAGTAATTATAGATAGATGGATGGATGTGTAACCCAACACGGTATACAGAATGGCCAATGCAATGCTACTTCAGAGACCCACAGGCCATAGGCCTCAATTACTTAGTGTTGACACCAATAAATTCACAGATTCAAGAGCGGGAAACATGCATTCAGTTTCACATTACCAAATGTATTTAATTAAAGGTAAAACATGATTGGAAATTGATATCCTAAAAAAGGAGAGAACAATCAAAAGTTAATATTTATTCAACAATAATAGTTAAAAACAGTTTTCCCATAAAAACTCCAACCTGTCCTCCCTTTTTAAACTAAAACCCCAAAAGAATACAAAAAAATGCCAAATACTAAGGCAGGGTACTGTCTGCGGGGAGATTCTAATTATGACCCCTCTTTAAACTTACCATGTAAGCACACTATGAACTATTTCTTTACATGGCACACCATCACAAGTATGAAACTGTAAAAAGTTACTATCACCCTTTTGGGCCTACCAAACGGCATGTGAAAAGGGAAATAACACGACTAGCCTACTCCCCGCAGGTCTCCCACGGCCTGGAAGAACAAAAACAAATACAAAGTAATGTTAATCAGTTGGTTCTGGATCACAAGGTTAAAAAGTATTTCAAGTAATCACCACAACAATGCAACAGTCTGACTTGGATGTGTCCAAATCAACAAATGGGTGGCTGGACACAGTCTCTCTTTTAGTCCATTTAAAACTATCAGTAGTCAAATCAGGCTTCAGTGTTAAATACACCCAGGCAAAGCAGCAGTCTAGCTTCAATCATTCTCCTCAGGGCCCTACTTCACTGGCTCTGCTGTGGCTCAACCGGGGGAGGGGCAAAAGGCTGAATCTTTCCCTTTTCAGTATGGGGTAACAGAGCATCACTCTGGACGGCTCAGGACACAGCTGCACTACAAATCTGGACAAACAGTGTTGACCTGCCACACATCTACCAGGAGTCAGACAAAGAGACTCTAATCACCCACACCTGACCTTATGAAGGCAAGAAGCTCCACTCAACCACACCTACAAGGGGCGGTGCTCCCTGCCTAGGTGCTGGCCCTCACGGATGGATGGATAGATGGATAGATAGATGATAGATAGATGGATGGATGGATGGATGGATGGATGGATGGATGGATGGATGGATGGATGGATGGATAGATACATAGATAGATAGATAGATAGATAGATAGATAGATAGATAGATAGATAGATAGTGCAAAGTACAATACAAATATACCAGATATAAAAATACAAGGAGATGAAGAAAACTGTTAAAAGTGGTAATCCTTAAGATTTCAGGGTTGATTTACAATTTATATTTGCGTAAAAACAATAGAATTGTGCTTTGAGTTTCTGGCTAAGATTTGTTTCACCACTACATTAATTAAAGTGGCAATCCTTAAGATGTCAGTCCTGGTTGATTTACAATTTATATTTCCATTGTGCTCAGAGTTTAGCAGACCTGGGCGCTGCATACTGACTTACTGCGTGTTTATGCTACTCTTGTTCTGTTGTTGTGCTGTCGATGCTGTTGTTTGCTACTGCCAAATGTTAGTGTGCTTATCTGTCTGTTATGTAATGCTTGTTGTCATATGTAGCCTAATGCTTGTTGTGATGGTATGCCAGAAGTGTTTGGCTGTGTGCTGCTCTTTAACTTAGGACATTTCTTTTTATTACATGGCTTTGTTGAATACTCAATTCTGATTGGTCAGTCACAGCCTTCTGTGGTCTGTTATTTATTTATAGCAGACCGTTGCTATGTATAACAGACCTTTGCTATAGGAGCAGTTCTGATGTGGGACTCTGGCGGTCCGTTTTGTGTGAAATTATTTATTCCTTAAGTAAGTAGCTGTGTAATAAGCGGGATAATATACAGCGAGCCGGTCACTGTTGTGAAATAAACCCTGACAGGGCAATGCCACACCCTGACGCGGATTGGGGATCACGGCGTTCTACGGTCTGTTATTTCTTTATAGCAGACTGTTTCTATGTATAACAGACCGTTACTATGGGCACAGTTCTGATATCAGACTCTGGTGGACTGCTTTTGTGTCAAGTTATTGATTCCTTAAGTAAGTAGCCGTGTAATAAACAGGATAATGTACAGCTAGCGGGTCATTGTTGTGAAATAAACCCCGACAGAGCTCGCTGTACATTATGCCTTACATAGACCCTACCCCCTTCCCTCAAGAGGCTTTGCCTTTTGCCAGGCCGCCATTGTAAATAAGAATTTGTTCTTAATGGCTTGTCATGGTTAAATAAAGGTTAAATAAAATGTATAAAATAAAAGGTGTGAGAAAGGCATGGCAGAGTCTGTTTCACCTCATACTCTTGAGGAAATTCCTGGTATCCCAAAATATACTGACAAATTTCTCCTCCTGCACCATCGAATTAAATCTATAATTGTTTCTCAATTGAAATAAAATTATGTTTACAATGACAAAAGGAGGAGGAGGAAAGATGATCTAGATAATCTGAACTGCCGTGCAGTTCAGAGGATCAGATAGGTGCATGCTGCGAGCATATACAGATTCCAGTGGAGACCGGCGGCGTTTCAAAACTACTCGCTGACTGCTAAAGTTACTCACGTTAAATAGCAGTCCACCTTCGTGTTTCGGTACGGTTGGCTTTCACACCTGATGAAAACCATGCCCAAGTACACATGAACCGTACTCCAGACTACCTTTTTAAGTGGACTCGTACGGTACCGTATGGAGCGTTCACACTAATCATTCGAACTGGACTTTGGGGACAAGTGTACTCGGATCCGGGCCCGGGTCCCTAATGTGAAAGCACCCAAAATGTCTGCCTGTTTCTCCCTCAGAGCGAACAAAGGTGGTGGTCATTCAGGGGGACATCACAGACTACAGAAGCGTGTTGGAGGCATCCTGTGGCACCGATGTCGTCATCCACACAGCCAGCTTAGTGGACGTTTGGCACAAAGTCCCAGAGAGCCTCATCGTCTCTGTCAACGTCTCAGGTGAGACTTCAAGGGTCTGAATGATGGCAAGGAAAAGGGATGGGGAGGAAAAATCAATGACTGATTCAGTTTTATGAATGTTTTACTGCGGGAAACCAGAAAACAGAGGAAACCCACGCCTTCTCCTGTTCTGGATGATTTTAAAGGACGTGACTTCACCCATGGGTTAAAAAATGTTGGCCTTAATTAAGTTGTGCTGAATATTGAGACAATATGGCCATTGTTAGCCAGTCGGGTTGCCCATTTCTGTAGTGGCAGATAGTCCAACCTGGATTAAGGGCTAGTTTTCATTACATATTTTGTAAATGAATGTTTCCTTTTGTAAATGAATGGTTCCTTACTATGCATGGTTGGTCATCCTGCTGTCAACTGCTTAACCCTATTAGTTTGGTGTTCAGTGGGGAGTTTAGGTGTCACATGATGGCATAAATGCTGCTTGAGGGGCTTTTCAGCCTGACAAGAATAAAACTCATGAGTACACCAAAAAAAGAAAGAGGAAAAACTAAATGATATATAATCCACAAGCAGCTTTTAGCACAAAACAGGATCCACAACATATGAAATGGTGCGTCACTTGTGTTGAACTGTCTGAGAGTGTGTGTGTGTGTGTGTGTGTGTGTGTGTCAATCAGTCGTCATATATGAACATCACTTGTTGTCAGCTTACCTCATGCCTTTACACAATGTCCTTTCAGTAAAGCAAATAAAAAATAATCCATGTCTTGATGAGGTAGGTTGAAGTAATCCAGTCAGAGAAAGGAGATTTGCACTTCAGCAGTTCAGGTCAAGCTTGTAATTTTGCAAAATCCCAGGGATTTCTCTGCATTATCATCGTAAAGTAAAAGTCCATAATGTTACCTTGCGATTAGAATGAAAGACAATTGAGACAAGTCCATAAATAGTTCTGCTAAAGGCTTTAACCTTTCCAAACAAAACTTACATTATCAACTAAAACAACTCCTCATTTACCGTTAGTAAGACTCTTCAACCTCTCCCCCAGCTTCAAAACAAACCACAAACCAAAAACGGCAAAACAGGAAGTGACAGATTGTAATTGCCTGCCTATAGGCCATAATACTGAATCTATTTAGGATAAAAGATATTGTTTAATGTAGTATATTAGCCATTCAGAATCCCAAAGACAGCTCTTACAAATTAAGTTCAGGCAAAATTGAAAAAATAAAATCATTGTCTGCAATATAAATGCACAACAACGGCCAATTGGGAAACTCCAACACTCAACGACCAATAGTGTAACTTTTACTCAGTATGGAGGCTTTCTTATCAGGGACCTGGGCCTAGATCCGAGGACACTTGACCCCAAAGTCCACTTTATTTGATTAATGTGAACACTGTGTGCCGTACTCGGGCTCGCTACAAATCAATTGTTCCTAGAATGAAAAGTCAAGTACGGACTTTCAGCTTTATAAGCCACTGAGTACGGTCTGTTAAAATCTGATGATCTGATCTGAGTGTAGTCAATCATTTGCTCAAAACAGTATCACAATATTTAGATAATATATTTGGCAGTCTTTATACTACATTTTATCAAAATAACAGGTAGCAGCCAAATAGAATAGATAACCTCCTTCCCTCTGCTGCTACATCTCAATGTAGCTCTGCACCACTTTGGTTGTACACATTGGGAAGTATGCGTGTCAAAGGAGCACTTGAATGCATCAAGATTTTCCACCTTATCACTGTATTTAGATTGTTTAGTTTACAGCTATTGGAATACATTTTAAGGATAACGCTGCTGATGTCATATATTTATATTTTTCTGTAAACAATAATGTGTTAGTCCTTCTCTCAATACTTTCTGACTTCCCCAGATTGTCTGTGGCTTTCAGCCCCCATTGGTTCCCCCAGTGGGCAACCTCCAGGTCTGAAAAGTGAAGTCAATGCTGAAGTGCCTTAAACTTGCATTCTTCAACAAACCAGCAGGGGGCGACTCCTCTGGTTGCAAAAAGAAGTCTGATTGTATAGAAGTCTATGAGAAAATGAGCCTACTTCTCACTTGATTTATTACCTCAGTAAACATTGTAAACATGAGTTTATGGTCTCAATCGCTAGTTTCAAGTCTTCTTTAATACAGCATGATGTTCATTTAGTAAATGATGGTCCCATTTAAAGTCAGATAGACCATAAAGCAGGGTATGCTTTAAGGCATGGCTACCTTGTGATTGACAGGTTGCTACCACGGCGTTGTCCGGTCTGGGAGTTGTCCGTGTTTTCCGTGTTTGTGAAGCTGTGGAGGATTACCCAATAAAATTCAATCTGATCCATCCAACCCCAGCATCCTCCATCTCTCTAATGACAACGTTTTCTCTCCTCAGGGACGGAGAACGTGATCAAGGCCCGTGTAGTGTGGCATCCAGTGCCTGGTCTACACCAGCAGCATGGAGGTGATCGGCCCCAACGTCGACGGAGACGACTTCATCAGGTGAAGCTCAAAAAAATATCATTCTGGTTTTACTTGTTTGTTTTCCTCACAGAGTACACATGGTTGGACTTTCACTCTCATTTTTAGAAATGCTTCGGCTCAGTTACGTTTCTGTGGTCACTTTCTTGAATGCATTCATGGAAAGCCTGTTCAGAATAGATATGATTGGTTGGAGACAAAAGTACACAACACACATTATCCAGCACCCTGCTGGTATAATCAAGAGGCGTTTAAAGACTCACTCACTATCTTACTGTCACACTGTCCCTCCGTAATGTTTTGCATGAGACCGTCTGGTATGTCAGACATGCCGTACAGTGAGCAACATGTTTTAACCTTTCTTTAACCTTAACCCTTTATTAGATTCGTCACATACAGTTGCATACATGAAATTTGACCTCTGCATCCTAAGGAACAGTGAGCTGCTGTAAAGTGCAATTTGGGGTCAAGTGTCTGGCTCAAGGAAACGTCAACATGCAGACAGTAGGAGTCGGGGATCAAACCACCGACCTTGTGGTTGAAGGATGACCACTCTAACCATTGTACCAATGGATTCCTTAGGTTTTCTAGTTTTATGTGATGCCACTATCTTCACTCTAGACTGAGCCCGCTACAACCTTAAAAAACGCAAGTTGCATTAATGCGTTAAAAAATTTGTGGTGTTAAAACAAATTTATGTTAACGCATTATCACGTTAACTTTGACAGCCCTAATTATGATAAATCAAAATATACATGATTAGTCGTAATTGGATTAAAATAACATTGTATAATCCTTTATGAACGGTAAAAGATGTAGAGAGCAGGAGATTTAACAAAATACTTGCCGTGGCAAACTTCCAGCGTCCATCTGCTTTGAGCATCGGTCACGACATTCTTCCAGATTGTGTGTGTTTGTGTGTTTGTTTGTACGTTTGTCTGTCTGTGTGTGTTTGCACGTACAGTGCATGACTACAGCTGTAGCTCAGAACAATGTTTGGCATTCTCTATTTCACAAGAATGAATTTTGGTCTGCTGTTGTCGGGCTCTGACACTTGTTTTCCGTTCTCTCTCTCTCTCTCCCTCGCTCTGCTCTAGTTTCCTCTCTGTCTATTTGGCATTTAAACACATTCCTCTCATACACATGGCAAGGTCAAGAAATCACCACCTGCTTACTTTCTCCTCCTCTCACTGTTCAACCCTTTCTCTACAGGGGTAACAAAGACACACCTTACAAAGTGAAACACACTATGGCCTATCCCAAGAGCAAGGCAAAGGCCGAGAAAATCGTGTTGGAAGCTAACGGCACCAAGGTACTTTATGTTCAACAGTGTGGTGGTTTTATTGGCAGAGACATTAATAGCACATTTTACCTGTAAACACTGAGAAAACAAAACAAAATAGTGTTGAAATAATCATAAAACCATAATGATGTAATGGGATTCATAAAAGCTGCAGATGCAGAACAGAAAAAAAAATGTCATTGGCATCCAGATACATTTATTAATGTTTATTACACGGCTGTGTTGAATACTCGATTCTGATTGGTCAATCGCGGCGTTCTGCGGTCTGTAATTTCTGTATAGCAGACCTTCAGATGTCGGATTCTGGCAGACCGTTTTTGTGTCAAAACATTGATTTCTTCAGTAAGTAGCTGTGTAATAAACGTAATAAATATACTTTATTATATCTTAGCTTAACCCTTGTGCCTCACTATGGACATTATTGGCTTTTTAATTTTTCGATCATTTTGGCTGTGTTTATGCATGTGGCATAAATTTTGGCAAAGGTGTGAGTTTTTTTTTTTTTTTTTTAATTGTGGAAGTTCAACCTCAGCTCCTATAATACGTCTATAATAAACTGTGTAGCCAAAGTACACTCAGACCCTTAATATGTAAAATGCCATTGAAACCCAGTAAAACAATGATTTATGACCCCACAGGCATTACGGCATAAAAGCATGCATTCTGTTTAAGACTGTCAATCGACTTAAATGTAGTTTAAAAAGTAAAAACTTTACCAAAATCTCTTTATTTTCATTGACGAAAAAGAGACGAAATATTATAGATAGGTCTGTCAATCAATTCAAATATTTAATCGCGATTAATCGCATGATTGTCCATAGTTAATCGTGATTAATCGCAAATTAATTACACATTTTTATCTCCTCTAAATGTACCTTAAAGGGAGATTTGTCAGATATTTAATACTCTTATCAACATATCAACAATGACAAATATTGTCCAGAAACCCTCACAGGCACTCCATTTAGCATATAAAATATGCTCAAATCATAACATGGCAAACTCAAGCCCAACAGACAACAACAACTGTGAGTGTGTTGACTTGACTATGACTTGCCCCAAACTGCATGTGATTATCATAAAGTGGGCATGTCTGTAAAGGGGAGACTCGTGGGTACCCATAAAACCCATTTTCATTCACATATCTGGAGGTCAGAGGTCAAGGGACCCCTTTGAAAATAGCCATGCCAGTTTTTCGTTGACAAAATTTTGCGTAAATTTGGAGCGTTATTTAACCTCCTTCGTGACAAGCTAGACTGACATGGTTGGTACCAATGGACTGAGCCCACTACAACCTCCAAAATATCAGTTGGGTTAATGTGTTAAAGAAATTTTGTGGCTTTAAAACGAATTTGCGTTAATGCATTATTATGGCGTTAACTTTAGCAGCCCTAATTCTATTATATCAGGCTTTTAATCTAGAGCCTTAAAGTTGTAGTTTTTTTTTACAATATTTTACCAAATTGAGCCATTTTCTCATGTTTGATCTCTGGGGCAAATACATGCTATTTTCTTGGTTTTCTTGCACAAAATAAAAATGCATCACAATCAATGTTGTTGCTAATCATTGACATCTTTGTCTTCTCCTCATCGGAGCAGCTTTTTTAAAGTGAGGCACAAGGGTTAAGACTGGGTAACACAATCTGAGGCTGGAGAGCCTGAAAAAAACATTATGAGGGAATTTCTTGAGCAACTTTGCCACACAATGCTGGACCATCCCCTTGTGGCTTTGCTTTGGTGTCACTCCTGCTGTTTACCATCAAAATCCACAAACATCTACCCTTTGACTGCTCTGGGCTTATATTTTTATATGCGTATGCCTCCCGTCTGATTTCCCAACACTGAATCCTGATTTTGTCTCCTGTCCAGGTGAAAGCTGGAAAGTGTTTATACACGTGTTCTCTGAGGCCGACGGGGATCTACGGCGAGGGCCACCAGCTAATTAAAGACTTCTACAAGTTGGCTGTAAAAAGAGGAGGCTTGGTCGTCGGGGGGTCCCAGAAGACTCTGAACATGGACGGGTCTATGCAGGTAAAATTACTGTTTTTGTGAGTCATGATCACAACTTTAAAGACACGTGAGGGTGGTGGACTTTAGTCGATGGCCTATGTTCTCTAGGGAACACGAAGAAATCAGTAAAGCAACACTAACAAACCTCTGGTGTATTTTTAACTCGAGTAAACTAAAGTGCAAAGGAGAACCAGTTAAAAGCCTAGCATGACTTATGTTCACCATCAGTCCAGTTCTCTGATCCACACTCAGCATGTCTGGTCCCGTCTATCTGGTCACCGGAGGCTACGGCTTCCTCGGCAGGCATCTGCTGCGGGTTTTACTGGAGAAGGAGGATGAACTGGCGGAGATCCGGGTGTTTGACAAACACATAGACTCGAGTTTAAACGAACTCAGCACAGGTAAGATGATTAATGCACCAGATTCCATTGAAGAATCTGCTAATTTAACGTTTTATAACGTTATCTCGGCGTAGTCACTCTTTCAAGCTCTTGTTTTGATTTAATTTCAGACGTTATAACTGCAAGGTTCACAACCTCGTATCATATTTATTTCTGTTTGTTTGTGGTGTAATGTAAACAGACCGGAGGAAAACGATCAGTAAGAGCTGAGCTGAGATCTGCTGTCCAGCTGCTGTCTATGAGAGCCGGCTGTCAATCACTCGCGAACTCCGACCAAACGGTCAAACTAGGCAGTGCTGATCAAATATGAATCAATACTATATTACGTTAACACCTATTTCTAAAGCCTGAAAACAGAGCCGTGAGGAGGTGCAGAAGTCTAGTTTTCTCTCAGAACACTTGAATTACAAAATGCTGAAAGGTTATTATGGAATTTTTGCCCAATGATACCAAAAATATACTGCCTACTGCCACTTTAAAGTGGTAATCCTTAAGATTTCAGTCCTGGTTGATTTACAATTTATATTTGCGTGAAAACAATTTCATTGTGCTCAGAGTTTAGCAGACCTGGGCGCTGCATACTGACTTACTGCTTATGCTGTTCTTGTTCTGTTGTTGTCCTGCCTGATGCTGCTGTTTGCTACTGCCCAATGTTAGTGTGCTTATCTGCATGTCTTTTATGTAATGCTATTTGTCATATATAGCCTTTTACCAGGACGCCATTGTAAATAAGAATTTGGTCTCAATGGCTTGTCATGGTTAAATAAAGGTTAAATAAAATGTATAAAATAAAAGTGGTGAGAAAGGCCAGGCAGAGTCTGTTTCATACACACACAGTACACAGCACATACAGTACCACTCAGTAGTTTTGACTTCATGTCTGCCTTTTCTCCCTCAGAGCGAACAAAGGTGGTGGTCATTCAGGGGGACATCACAGACTACAGCAGCGTGTTGGAGGCGTCCCGCGGTGCCGATGTCGTCATCCACACAGCCAGCTTAGTGGACGTTTGGCACAAAATCCCAGAGAGCCTCATCGTCTCTGTCAACGTCACAGGTGAGACTTCAAGGGTCTGAATGATGACTAGGAGAAGGGGAGGAAAAATCAATGACTGATTCAGTTTTATGAATGTTTTACTGTGGGAAACCAGAAAACAGAGGAAATCCACGCCTTCTCCTGTTTTGGATGATTTTCAAGGACGTGACTTCACCCATGGGTTAAAAAATGTTGGCCTTAATTAAGTTGTGCTGAATATTGAGACAATATGGCCATTGTTAGCCAGTCGGGTTGCCCATTTCTGTAGTGGCAGATAGTCCAACCTGGATTAAGGGCTAGTTTTCATTACATATTGTGTAAATGAATGTTTCCTTTTGTAAATGAATGGTTCCTGACTATGCATGGTTGGTCATCCTGCTGTCAACTGCTTAACCCTATTAGTTTGGTGTTCAGTGGGGAGTTTAGGTGTCACATGATGGCATAAATGCTGCTTGAGGGGCTTTTCAGCCTGACAAGAATAAAACTCTCATGAGTACACCAAAAAAAGAAAGAGGAAAAACTAAATAATATATAATCCACAAGCAGCTTTTAGCACAAAACAGGACCCACAAAATATGAAATGGTGCGTCACTTGTGTTGAACTGTCTGAGAGTGTGTAGGTGTGTGTGTGTGTGTGTGTGTGTGTGTGTGTGTGTCAATCAGTCGTCATATATGAACATCACTTGTTGTCAGCTTACCTCATGCCTTTACACAATGTCCTTTCAGTAAAGCAAATAAAAAATAATCCATGTCTTGATGAGGTAGGTTGAAGTAATCCAGTCAGAGAAAGGAGATTTGCACTTCAGCAGTTCAGGTCAAGCTTGTAATTTTGCAAAATCCCAGGGATTTCTCTGCATTATCATCGTAAAGTAAAAGTCCATAATGTTACCTTGCGATTAGAATGAAAGACAATTGAGACAAGTCCATAAATAGTTCTGCTAAAGGCTTTAACCTTTCCAAACAAAACTTACATTATCAACTAAAACAACTCCTCATTTACCGTTAGTAAGACTCTTCAACCTCTCCTCCCAGCTTCAAAACAAACCACAAACCAAAAACGGCAAAACAGGAAGTGACAGATTGTAATTGCCTGCCTATAGGCCATAATACTGAATCTATTTAGGATAAAAGATATTGTTTAATGTAGTATATTAGCCATTCAGAATCCCAAAGACAGCTCTTACAAATTTAAGTTCAGGCAAAATTGAAAAAATAAAATCATTGTCTGCAATATAAATGCACAACAACGGCCAATTGGGAAACTCCAACACTCAACGACCAATAGTGTAACTTTTACTCAGTATGGAGGCTTTCTTATCAGGGACCTGGGCTGGGATCCGAGTACACTTGATCCAGAAAGTCCACTTTATTTGATTAACGGGAACACTGTGTGCCGTACTCGGGCTTGGTACAAATCAATTATTCCTGAAATGCAAAGTCAAGGACGGACTTTCAGCTTTATAAGCCACTAAGTCCGATCTGTTAAAATCTGATGATCTGATCTGAGTGTAGTCAATCATTTGCTGAAAACAGTATCACAATATTTAGATAATATATTTGGCAGTCTTTATACTACATTATCAAAATAACAGGTAGCAGCCAAATAGAATAGATAACCTCCTTCCCTCTGCTGCTACATCTCAATGTAGCTCTGCACCACTTTGGTTGTACACATTGGGAAGTATGCGTGTCCAAGGAGCACTTGAATGCAGCAAGATTTTCCACCTTATCACTGTATTTAGATTGTTTAGTTTACAGCTATTGGAATACATTTTAAGGATAACGCTGCTGATGTCATATATTTATATTTTTCTGTAAACAATAATTTGTTAGTCCTTCTCTCAATACTTTCTGACTTCCCCAGATTGTCTGTGGCTTTCAGCCCCCATTGGTTCCCCCAGTGGGCAACCTCCAGGTCTGAAAAGTGAAGTCAATGCTGAAGTGCCTTAAACTTGCATTCTTCAACAAACCAGCAGGGGGCGATTCCTCTGGTTGCAAAAAGAAGTCTGATTGTATAGAAGTCTATGAGAAAATGACTTTACTTCTCACTTGATTTATTACCTCAGTAAACATTGTAAACATGAGTTTATGGTCTCAATCGCTAGTTTCAAGTCTTCTTTAATACAGCATGATGTTCATTTAGTACATTATGGTCCCATTTAAAGTCAGATAGACCATAAAGCAGGGTATGCTTTAGGGCGTGGCTCCCTTGTGATTGACAGGTTGCTACTACGGTGTTGTCCGGTCTGGGAGTTGTCCATGTTTTCCGTGTTTGTGTGGCTGTGGAGGATTACCCAATAAAATTCAATCTGATCCATCCAACCCCAGCATCCTCCATCTCTCTAATGACAACGTTTTCTCTCCTCAGGGACGGAGAACGTGATCAAGGCCTGTGTGGAGTGTGGTATCCAGTGCCTGCTCTACACCAGCAGCATGGCCGTGATTGGCCCCAACGTCGACGGAGACGACTTCATCAGGTGAAGCTCAAAAAAATATCATTCTGGTTTTACTTGTTTGTTTTCCTCACAGAGTACACATGGTTGCACTTTCACTCTTGTTTTTAGAAATGCTTCGGCTCAGTTACGTTTCTGTGGTCACTTTCTTGAATGCATTCATGGAAAGCCTGTTCAGAATAGATATGATTGGTTGGAGACAAAAGTACACAACACACATTATCCAGCACCCTGCTGGTATAATCAAGAGGCGTTTAAAGACTCACTCACTATCTTACTGTCACACTGTCCCTCCGTAATGTTTTGCATGAGATCGTCTGGTATGTCAGACATGCCGTACAGCGAGCAACATGTTTTAACCTTTCTTTAACCTCAACCCTTTATTAGATTTGCCACATACAGTTGCATACATGAAATTTGACCTCTGCATCCTAAGGAACAGTGAGCTGCTGTAAAGTGCAATTTGGGGTCAAGTGTCTGGCTCAAAGACACGCCAACATGCAGAAAGTAGGAGTCGGGAATCAAACCACCGACCTTGTGGTTGAAGGATGACCACTCTAACCATTGTACCAATGGATTCCTTAGGTTTTCTAGCCCGCTACAACCTTAGAAAACGCAAGTTGCATTTAAACACATTCCTCTCATACACATGGCAAGGTCAAGAAAACACCACCTGCTTACTTTCTCCTCCTCTCACTGTTTAACTCTTTCTCTACAGGGGCAATGAAGACACACCTTACAAAGTGAAACACACTATGGCCTATCCCAAGAGCAAGGCAAAGGCTGAGAAAATCGTGCTGGAAGCTAACGGCACCAAGGTACTTTATGTTCAACAGTGTGGTGGTTTTATTGGCAGAGATATTAATATCAAATTTTACTGGTACACTTTAAAGACACACTAAGAAAACAAAAAAAATAGTGTTCAAATAATCATAAAACCTTAACGATGTAATGGAATTCAAAAAAGCTGCAGATGCAGAACAGAAAAAAGGTTATTGGAATCCAGATACATTTATTAATGTTTATTACTGTAATGCTGAGTATCAGTTTTATACTGTATTATATCTTAGCTTAACCCTTGTGCCTCACTAGGGACATTATTGGCTTTTTAATTTTTTGATCCTTTTGGCTGTGTTTATGCATGTGGTATAAATTTTGGCAAGGGTGTGACGTTTTTTTTTTTTTTTTAAATTGTGGAAGTTCAACCTTAGCTCCTATAATACGTCTATAATAAACTGTGCAGCCAAAATACACTCAGACCCTTAAGGACAAAAATATCCCCATTGACACCCATTAAAACAACGATTTATGACCCGACAGCCATTATAGCATCAGCATATCGCATGATTGTCCATAGTTAATCGTGATGAATCGCAAATTAATCACCCATTTTGATCTGTTCAAAATGCACCTTAAAGGGAGATTTGTCAAGTATTTAATACTCTTATCAACATGGGACTGGGCAAATATGCTGCTTTATGCAAAAGTATGTATATATTTATTATTGGAAACCAAATAACAACACAAAACAATGACAAATATTGTCCAGAAACCCTCACAGGTACTGCATTTATCATAAAAAATATGCTCAAATCATAACATGGTAAACTCAAGCCCAACAGGCAACAACAGCTGTCAGTGTGTCAGTGTGCTGACTTGACTATGACTTGTCCCCAACTGCATGTGATTATCATAAAGTGGGCATGTCTGTAAAGGGGAGACTCGTGGGTACCCATAGAACCCATTTTCATTAACATATCTGGAGGTCAGAGGTCAAGGGGCCCCTTTGAAAATGGCCATTCCAGTTTTTCCTGACCAAAATTTAGCGTAAGTTTGGAGCGTTATTTATCGTCCTTCGTGACAAGCTAGACTGACATGGTTGGTACCAATGGACTGAGCCCACTACAACCTCCAAAATATCAATTGGGTTAATGTGTTAAAGACATTTTGTGGCTTTAAAACGAATTTGCGTTAACGCATTATTATCGCGGTTAACTTTGACAGCCCTAATTCTATTATATCAGGCTTTCAATCTATAGCATCAAAATTGTAGTTTTTTTTTACAATATTTTACCAGATTGAGACATTTTCTCATGTTTGATCTCTGGGGCAATCACATGCTATTTGCCTGGTTTCCTGCACAAAATAAAAATGCATCATAGTCAATGTTGTTCCTAATCATTGACATTTTTGTCTTCTCAGCTTCGGAGCAGCTTTTTTAAAGTGAGGCACAAGGGTTAAGACTGGGTAACACAATCTGAGGCTGGAGAGCCTGAAAAAAACATTATGAGGGAATTTCTTGAGCAACTTTGCCACACAATGCTGGACCATCCCCTTACGCTTTGCTTTGGTGTCACTCCTGCTGTTTACCATCAAAATCCATAAACTTCTACCCTTTGACGGCTCTGGGTTCATGTTTTTATGTTCGTATGCCTCCCGTCTGATTTCCCAAAACTGAATCTTGGTTTTGTCTCCTGTCCAGGTGAAAGGTGGAAAGTGTTTATACACGTGTTCTCTGAGGCCGACGGATATCTACGGCGAGGGCCACCAGCTAATTAAAGACATCTACAAGTTGGCTGTAAAAAGAGGAGGCTTGGTCGTCCTGGGGGTCCCAGAAGACTCTGAACATGGACCGGTCTATGCAGGTAAAATTACACAAAATTACACAGATATACATATTTTTGGTTGGTTTGCATCTCTTTGTTAGTTTTGTATTTCTTTTTGGTATTTTTGCATCTCCTTTTGGTAGTTTTGTGTCTATTTGGTAGTTTTGCATCTCTGTGGTAGTTTGGCGTCTCTTTGTGACTTCCCAACAAGAAATGTCAGCAGTAACTTCAAACAGAAGCTCTGTGCCCAGTTGGCCCGTTCAGTAATCTGTCGATGGTGATAACAACACCTTATTAAGAGTATCAGCACCACATACATATATACAGCAGTATGAGTACATCATTGAATAAATGTAATGATGACATTTTTAAACCAGCCTCAACATGCTGGTTTCAGTGCTGATGTGTTTTTGTTATTCACTCACGGTTCATCAGCTGTTGTTCATGACCAAATTAGTAATAGTGCATGTGAGCATGAGTAACAGCACCCAACACAACTGGACTTTCTCTAAAATGATAACTTACATTTATACCAGGTACATGTTCATTCATCAATAATTTGTCCCTGACAGAAATCATTCTTCAGACTGACTGCTTTTCCTCTTAATTAAAAGTAGTTATATCTTAGTTATATCTCTCAGCCTCATACTGTATTTGGTGTAGGCCATGAATTCAGCTCCTAATAACATGTGAAGAACTTTGTAAACCACAAATTCCAAAGAATGAATGAAGTTGTTTCTAAAAAGTAATGGGTAAAACAACTACTTTTTCTTTTCGGCACTTGAGTACATTTTAAGGTAAATGTCTTGAGTACATCTTCCATCATTCAATGTGGTATTCACCCACTTGTCTGTGTTTCTAGGCAACGTGGCCTGGATGCATGTACTCGCAGCCCGAGCCCTGAGAGAGCGCCCGCAGACAGTCGGAGGTGAATCTTTCTTCTGCTATGACGACTCACCCTACAAGAACTACGGGGAATTCAACATGCTGCTCCTCTCCACATTTAACTTCAGAAGAGTCCGCATACCCTTTCCGGTGCTCTGGTTCCTGGCCATGCTCAATGATGTGCTCCGCTGGATACTGAGCCCCTTTCATAACTACACACCGTTGCTGAACAGTTACACCTTCGCCCTGGCTTGCACCTCCTTCACTGTCAGCACAGACAAAGCCCTGCGCCACTTCCAGTACCGCCCTCTGTACGACTGGGACCAGTGTCGCGCCCGCACACAGAAATGGGTCGACACGTTTCCTCTGGATGACCCCAGTAAAAGCAAACTGTAATTATTACAGTATAAAAAGATCTTTTCATTGTTATATTTGTCTAGCATTTGTCTAGCACTTAGCTTAGTCATAAAGAAAACACAATCAAAGAATTTAATCAGATGACGGATATACTTTAATAGCCTTGTTATGATTTAACACCAGCATTTGTAATTATGTAAATTATGACAAATGTAAACACAATTTACAAGCATTTACTGGACTTCACATGGACCTGTATTTCAGTAATATATATTATTGATAGCAATGTTTTAAGTTGCATAATTTAAAGAATATTTTTATGATATTGTCGATGAAATGTATCATGTTTAGTTTGTTAAATTTTTTAAATCTTTAATAAAGATGATTTGATATATTCTTAATTTTCTTGTTGTTGTTTTGCACTTGATTCACATCACAGGGAGAGGCTGCATTTTCCTGTTTTTCTTTCCGTAACTGAGCTCATTTACGTATTTTATTATGACATCATAATGAAAGTTTGTACAGCCTGGAGACCTGGTTTAGTTTCAGTGTGAATATGTTTTCTTACCATGCCCACATCCCGGTATGATTTAATGCAAAAAAAGTGAAGGTATCAAAAACACATGACTACTTTTCAGTTAAATAATTATTATAGTTATTAATTATTCAAATAATCAACATTATTTTATTCCAACAGGAGCAGTAAAGAATGCTTAGAAAAACACAACAGTATAACATGTACTCAGTGGTGGAAAGTAACTAAGTACATTTACTCAAGTACTGTACTTAAGTACAATTTTGAGGTACTTGTACTTTACTTGAGTATTTCCATGTTCTGATACTTTTACTCCACTACATCTCAGAGGGAAATATTGTACTTTTTACTCCACTACATTGATTTAATAACTTTACAGATAAAATAAGCTAACTTAGCTAGCTGGTAGCTTAACCAGCTAGCTAGCTCACCGATCGTTAGCTCCTCCAGGTCCTCTCTCCGTTCAGAGGTTCCTGCTCCCCGGTGTCGCTTCTTTTATCGTGTTTTTACTTCACGGAGAGGAGGTCATTGAACCGGAGCTGTGGCGGGGGGAGCGGACGGATAGGAACCCACCTGGCTGGCTGTCCGGTCCAGGCTCCAGGCGGACAGATCACAGTGGCACGCCGGTCCTGGGTGAGTTGAGCATCAGAGCTGAAGTTCAAATGGACCAGGGCAGCGGAGTGGGCACTGTTCGGCCAGGCAGGCAGGGTGTTGACTAGGAATAACGGATTCTTTGACACAAAAACGGTCCGCCAGAGTCTGATACCAGAACTGCGCCCATAGCAACGGCCTGCTATAGATAGCAACGGCCTGCTATATATAGCAACGGCCTGCTATAGATAGCAACGGCCTGCTATAGATAGCAACCGTCTGCTATACATAGGTCTGCTATACATAGCAAGCATCTGCTATACATAGGTCTGCTATAGATAGCAACCGTCTGCTATACATAGGTCTGCTATACATAGCAACGGTCTGCTATACATAGCAACCGTCTGCTATACATAGGTCTGCTATACATAGCAAGCATCTGCTATACATAGCAACGGTCTGCTATACATAGGTCTGCTATACATAGCAAGCATCTGCTATACATAGCAACGGTCTGCTATACATAGGTCTGCTATACATAGCAAGCATCTGCTATACATAGCAACCGTCTGCTATACATAGGTCTGCTATACATAGCAACGGTCTGCTATACATAGCAACGGTCTGCTATACATAGCAACGGTCTGCTATAGATAGCAACCGTCTGCTATACATAGGTCTGCTATACATATCCACCGTCTGCTATACATAGCCACTGTCTGTTATACATAGGTCTGCTATACATAGCAACGGTCTGCTATACACAGCAACGGTCTGCTATACATAGCAACTGTGTGCTACACATAGCAACCGTCTGCTATACATAGCAACGGTCTGCTATACATAGCACAGTCTGCTATACATAGCAACGGTCTGCAATACATAGCAATGGTCTGCTATACAGAACTAATACAAAGATTGTTTCCAGGTCTGAGGGAGTATTACTGCATATGTGAAGTTTGTTGCTCCAGAGGGAGCTGTTGCAAAATCTGATAAACTGATAAAGTCCCTTATTAGAGGACACAGTCAAGTAGACTGCCCTTTGACCGGGATCCTCAGGTAATATGTGACCTCCAAATGATGGTGTGTAATGGCCTTGACAGTGAATATGGCTCACGTAAAGGACCGAAAGTAACTCATATATGGGGTTAAATCAGGATACAAGTCAGTAAATTTAGTCCAACTAGTGGATATATTTATTTTTTAAAAATCCATCAGTCAAATTATGAAAGTATTTTGAGTGTACATAGGGAAAATCAGGCCAACCATTGACAAACAGAACATCTCGTTTCCATAAGTAAATATCTCATCATAATATAATATTTGTTTTACACAAGTTAACATCTTCGTTCTTAAAAATCATCATCAAATTCATGTGTTTGGTCAGTTGGAGTGGGCTCAGCTGTAACACCACTGCAAATACAGTTTCAAGTGCATACCAACCTCATGCGCACCCTTTTATGTATTTATGTATTATGTATTTATTTTTATTAATTTTAAATATAGTTATTTATTTTGGCGTTTATTTTTGATTTATTTATTTTGGCAATATTTTAAATTATTACATTATTTTAAAATTAATAAAAATTAAATACAGGGAAATTAAACAGAGGAGTAAATAAATAAGGGAATTAATAAGTAAAGAAGCATATTAAAACAGAAATATCAATTTATTAACGGTTACATTTATTTTCAATATTATTTTTGCTACATTTAATGACGTATTTATTTATCAATATTATATTTATTTGTCATTTTTTTTGTTTATTGATTTATCTTTTATATTAGTGTAATAAAAATTACAATATTTCCATCTGAGGTGTAGTGGAGTAGAAGTAGCCTATAATGTAGCAGAAAATGGAAATACTCAAGTAGAATACAACAAAACATTAAACTTGTACCTAAGTAGGCCGACAGTACTTAACAGTAAATGCACTTTCCACCACTGGCTGCTATGCAGTGAATGAAATTTGCACCTGCATCATGCCAAATACAGGGTAACTGTTGGCTATGGCAGGTAATAATTCCAGGTCACCTATCAACATGACAGATCATTTTCACTCATATTAAGAAATATTATTTTGAAAAAGCAATTCCTGACTTAAAAGTAGTTAGGGATTAAGGCTACATGATATATTCCATGTTTATACTGTCTGGTATCACTGAATCAGTGTTTACAACTCTAAAGTGTTCTACACAGATTTCAGATGTGGCAGACAAAAAATTTAGTGGCGGGTAGAAATGTTCAGTGACCTGCCACAGTGGCAGGTGAGGAAAAAGCTTAATTTCAGACCCTGCTGCTATGTTTCATTACAAGTTTCCAAAAAAAAAAAAAAAGGTGCCTAGCTCTCCTCCTCCTGTGTCGTGGTGGTGGTGTTGGTGCTGCTGCCTGCAGAGCTCAGTGCTCACAGAGAGAAGTGACAGTCACCATCAGTTCAGCTCTCTGCTCCACGCTCAGCATGTCTGGTCCCGTTTATCTGGTCACCGGAGGCTGCGGCTTCCTCGGCAGACATCTGCTTACTGAAGGAGGATGAACTGGCAGAGATCCGGGTGTTTGACAAACACATAGACTTGAGTTTAAACGAACTCAGCACAGGTAAGAGGATTAATGCACCAGACTCCATTTAAGAATCTGCTAATTTAACATTACCTCGGCGTAGTCACTCTTTCAAGCTCTTGTTTTAATTTAACTTCAGGCTTTATAACTGCACGGTTCACAACATCATATCGTATCTATTTCTGCTTGTTTGTGGTGTAATGTTAGTGTTTATTTGCCTGGTTCCTCATTACATTAGCCTCTTTTACTTTGACATTCTGTTGTTGCTAGGGCAACAGCTTTGGTCCAAATTTACTTCCTGTCAACTACTGCAGTAATTATAGATAGATGGATGGATGTGTAACCCAACACGGTATACAGAATGGCCAATGCAATGCTACTTCAGAGACCCACAGGCCATAGGCCTCAATTACTTAGTGTTGACACCAATAAATTCACAGATTCAAGAGCGGGAAACATGCATTCAGTTTCACATTACCAAATGTATTTAATTAAAGGTAAAACATGATTGGAAATTGATATCCTAAAAAAGGAGAGAACAATCAAAAGTTAATATTTATTCAACAATAATAGTTAAAAACAGTTTTCCCATAAAAACTCCAACCTGTCCTCCCTTTTTAAACTAAAACCCCAAAAGAATACAAAAAAATGCCAAATACTAAGGCAGGGTACTGTCTGCGGGGAGATTCTAATTATGACCCCTCTTTAAACTTACCATGTAAGCACACTATGAACTATTTCTTTACATGGCACACCATCACAAGTATGAAACTGTAAAAAGTTACTATCACCCTTTTGGGCCTACCAAACGGCATGTGAAAAGGGAAATAACACGACTAGCCTACTCCCCGCAGGTCTCCCACGGCCTGGAAGAACAAAAACAAATACAAAGTAATGTTAATCAGTTGGTTCTGGATCACAAGGTTAAAAAGTATTTCAAGTAATCACCACAACAATGCAACAGTCTGACTTGGATGTGTCCAAATCAACAAATGGGTGGCTGGACACAGTCTCTCTTTTAGTCCATTTAAAACTATCAGTAGTCAAATCAGGCTTCAGTGTTAAATACACCCAGGCAAAGCAGCAGTCTAGCTTCAATCATTCTCCTCAGGGCCCTACTTCACTGGCTCTGCTGTGGCTCAACCGGGGGAGGGGCAAAAGGCTGAATCTTTCCCTTTTCAGTATGGGGTAACAGAGCATCACTCTGGACGGCTCAGGACACAGCTGCACTACAAATCTGGACAAACAGTGTTGACCTGCCACACATCTACCAGGAGTCAGACAAAGAGACTCTAATCACCCACACCTGACCTTATGAAGGCAAGAAGCTCCACTCAACCACACCTACAAGGGGCGGTGCTCCCTGCCTAGGTGCTGGCCCTCACGGATGGATGGATAGATGGATAGATAGATGATAGATAGATGGATGGATGGATGGATGGATGGATGGATGGATGGATGGATGGATGGATGGATGGATAGATACATAGATAGATAGATAGATAGATAGATAGATAGATAGATAGATAGATAGATAGTGCAAAGTACAATACAAATATACCAGATATAAAAATACAAGGAGATGAAGAAAACTGTTAAAAGTGGTAATCCTTAAGATTTCAGGGTTGATTTACAATTTATATTTGCGTAAAAACAATAGAATTGTGCTTTGAGTTTCTGGCTAAGATTTGTTTCACCACTACATTAATTAAAGTGGCAATCCTTAAGATGTCAGTCCTGGTTGATTTACAATTTATATTTCCATTGTGCTCAGAGTTTAGCAGACCTGGGCGCTGCATACTGACTTACTGCGTGTTTATGCTACTCTTGTTCTGTTGTTGTGCTGTCGATGCTGTTGTTTGCTACTGCCAAATGTTAGTGTGCTTATCTGTCTGTTATGTAATGCTTGTTGTCATATGTAGCCTAATGCTTGTTGTGATGGTATGCCAGAAGTGTTTGGCTGTGTGCTGCTCTTTAACTTAGGACATTTCTTTTTATTACATGGCTTTGTTGAATACTCAATTCTGATTGGTCAGTCACAGCCTTCTGTGGTCTGTTATTTATTTATAGCAGACCGTTGCTATGTATAACAGACCTTTGCTATAGGAGCAGTTCTGATGTGGGACTCTGGCGGTCCGTTTTGTGTGAAATTATTTATTCCTTAAGTAAGTAGCTGTGTAATAAGCGGGATAATATACAGCGAGCCGGTCACTGTTGTGAAATAAACCCTGACAGGGCAATGCCACACCCTGACGCGGATTGGGGATCACGGCGTTCTACGGTCTGTTATTTCTTTATAGCAGACTGTTTCTATGTATAACAGACCGTTACTATGGGCACAGTTCTGATATCAGACTCTGGTGGACTGCTTTTGTGTCAAGTTATTGATTCCTTAAGTAAGTAGCCGTGTAATAAACAGGATAATGTACAGCTAGCGGGTCATTGTTGTGAAATAAACCCCGACAGAGCTCGCTGTACATTATGCCTTACATAGACCCTACCCCCTTCCCTCAAGAGGCTTTGCCTTTTGCCAGGCCGCCATTGTAAATAAGAATTTGTTCTTAATGGCTTGTCATGGTTAAATAAAGGTTAAATAAAATGTATAAAATAAAAGGTGTGAGAAAGGCATGGCAGAGTCTGTTTCACCTCATACTCTTGAGGAAATTCCTGGTATCCCAAAATATACTGACAAATTTCTCCTCCTGCACCATCGAATTAAATCTATAATTGTTTCTCAATTGAAATAAAATTATGTTTACAATGACAAAAGGAGGAGGAGGAAAGATGATCTAGATAATCTGAACTGCCGTGCAGTTCAGAGGATCAGATAGGTGCATGCTGCGAGCATATACAGATTCCAGTGGAGACCGGCGGCGTTTCAAAACTACTCGCTGACTGCTAAAGTTACTCACGTTAAATAGCAGTCCACCTTCGTGTTTCGGTACGGTTGGCTTTCACACCTGATGAAAACCATGCCCAAGTACACATGAACCGTACTCCAGACTACCTTTTTAAGTGGACTCGTACGGTACCGTATGGAGCGTTCACACTAATCATTCGAACTGGACTTTGGGGACAAGTGTACTCGGATCCGGGCCCGGGTCCCTAATGTGAAAGCACCCAAAATGTCTGCCTGTTTCTCCCTCAGAGCGAACAAAGGTGGTGGTCATTCAGGGGGACATCACAGACTACAGAAGCGTGTTGGAGGCATCCTGTGGCACCGATGTCGTCATCCACACAGCCAGCTTAGTGGACGTTTGGCACAAAGTCCCAGAGAGCCTCATCGTCTCTGTCAACGTCTCAGGTGAGACTTCAAGGGTCTGAATGATGGCAAGGAAAAGGGATGGGGAGGAAAAATCAATGACTGATTCAGTTTTATGAATGTTTTACTGCGGGAAACCAGAAAACAGAGGAAACCCACGCCTTCTCCTGTTCTGGATGATTTTAAAGGACGTGACTTCACCCATGGGTTAAAAAATGTTGGCCTTAATTAAGTTGTGCTGAATATTGAGACAATATGGCCATTGTTAGCCAGTCGGGTTGCCCATTTCTGTAGTGGCAGATAGTCCAACCTGGATTAAGGGCTAGTTTTCATTACATATTTTGTAAATGAATGTTTCCTTTTGTAAATGAATGGTTCCTTACTATGCATGGTTGGTCATCCTGCTGTCAACTGCTTAACCCTATTAGTTTGGTGTTCAGTGGGGAGTTTAGGTGTCACATGATGGCATAAATGCTGCTTGAGGGGCTTTTCAGCCTGACAAGAATAAAACTCATGAGTACACCAAAAAAAGAAAGAGGAAAAACTAAATGATATATAATCCACAAGCAGCTTTTAGCACAAAACAGGATCCACAACATATGAAATGGTGCGTCACTTGTGTTGAACTGTCTGAGAGTGTGTGTGTGTGTGTGTGTGTGTGTGTGTCAATCAGTCGTCATATATGAACATCACTTGTTGTCAGCTTACCTCATGCCTTTACACAATGTCCTTTCAGTAAAGCAAATAAAAAATAATCCATGTCTTGATGAGGTAGGTTGAAGTAATCCAGTCAGAGAAAGGAGATTTGCACTTCAGCAGTTCAGGTCAAGCTTGTAATTTTGCAAAATCCCAGGGATTTCTCTGCATTATCATCGTAAAGTAAAAGTCCATAATGTTACCTTGCGATTAGAATGAAAGACAATTGAGACAAGTCCATAAATAGTTCTGCTAAAGGCTTTAACCTTTCCAAACAAAACTTACATTATCAACTAAAACAACTCCTCATTTACCGTTAGTAAGACTCTTCAACCTCTCCCCCAGCTTCAAAACAAACCACAAACCAAAAACGGCAAAACAGGAAGTGACAGATTGTAATTGCCTGCCTATAGGCCATAATACTGAATCTATTTAGGATAAAAGATATTGTTTAATGTAGTATATTAGCCATTCAGAATCCCAAAGACAGCTCTTACAAATTAAGTTCAGGCAAAATTGAAAAAATAAAATCATTGTCTGCAATATAAATGCACAACAACGGCCAATTGGGAAACTCCAACACTCAACGACCAATAGTGTAACTTTTACTCAGTATGGAGGCTTTCTTATCAGGGACCTGGGCCTAGATCCGAGGACACTTGACCCCAAAGTCCACTTTATTTGATTAATGTGAACACTGTGTGCCGTACTCGGGCTCGCTACAAATCAATTGTTCCTAGAATGAAAAGTCAAGTACGGACTTTCAGCTTTATAAGCCACTGAGTACGGTCTGTTAAAATCTGATGATCTGATCTGAGTGTAGTCAATCATTTGCTCAAAACAGTATCACAATATTTAGATAATATATTTGGCAGTCTTTATACTACATTTTATCAAAATAACAGGTAGCAGCCAAATAGAATAGATAACCTCCTTCCCTCTGCTGCTACATCTCAATGTAGCTCTGCACCACTTTGGTTGTACACATTGGGAAGTATGCGTGTCAAAGGAGCACTTGAATGCATCAAGATTTTCCACCTTATCACTGTATTTAGATTGTTTAGTTTACAGCTATTGGAATACATTTTAAGGATAACGCTGCTGATGTCATATATTTATATTTTTCTGTAAACAATAATGTGTTAGTCCTTCTCTCAATACTTTCTGACTTCCCCAGATTGTCTGTGGCTTTCAGCCCCCATTGGTTCCCCCAGTGGGCAACCTCCAGGTCTGAAAAGTGAAGTCAATGCTGAAGTGCCTTAAACTTGCATTCTTCAACAAACCAGCAGGGGGCGACTCCTCTGGTTGCAAAAAGAAGTCTGATTGTATAGAAGTCTATGAGAAAATGAGCCTACTTCTCACTTGATTTATTACCTCAGTAAACATTGTAAACATGAGTTTATGGTCTCAATCGCTAGTTTCAAGTCTTCTTTAATACAGCATGATGTTCATTTAGTAAATGATGGTCCCATTTAAAGTCAGATAGACCATAAAGCAGGGTATGCTTTAAGGCATGGCTACCTTGTGATTGACAGGTTGCTACCACGGCGTTGTCCGGTCTGGGAGTTGTCCGTGTTTTCCGTGTTTGTGAAGCTGTGGAGGATTACCCAATAAAATTCAATCTGATCCATCCAACCCCAGCATCCTCCATCTCTCTAATGACAACGTTTTCTCTCCTCAGGGACGGAGAACGTGATCAAGGCCCGTGTAGTGTGGCATCCAGTGCCTGGTCTACACCAGCAGCATGGAGGTGATCGGCCCCAACGTCGACGGAGACGACTTCATCAGGTGAAGCTCAAAAAAATATCATTCTGGTTTTACTTGTTTGTTTTCCTCACAGAGTACACATGGTTGGACTTTCACTCTCATTTTTAGAAATGCTTCGGCTCAGTTACGTTTCTGTGGTCACTTTCTTGAATGCATTCATGGAAAGCCTGTTCAGAATAGATATGATTGGTTGGAGACAAAAGTACACAACACACATTATCCAGCACCCTGCTGGTATAATCAAGAGGCGTTTAAAGACTCACTCACTATCTTACTGTCACACTGTCCCTCCGTAATGTTTTGCATGAGACCGTCTGGTATGTCAGACATGCCGTACAGTGAGCAACATGTTTTAACCTTTCTTTAACCTTAACCCTTTATTAGATTCGTCACATACAGTTGCATACATGAAATTTGACCTCTGCATCCTAAGGAACAGTGAGCTGCTGTAAAGTGCAATTTGGGGTCAAGTGTCTGGCTCAAGGAAACGTCAACATGCAGACAGTAGGAGTCGGGGATCAAACCACCGACCTTGTGGTTGAAGGATGACCACTCTAACCATTGTACCAATGGATTCCTTAGGTTTTCTAGTTTTATGTGATGCCACTATCTTCACTCTAGACTGAGCCCGCTACAACCTTAAAAAACGCAAGTTGCATTAATGCGTTAAAAAATTTGTGGTGTTAAAACAAATTTATGTTAACGCATTATCACGTTAACTTTGACAGCCCTAATTATGATAAATCAAAATATACATGATTAGTCGTAATTGGATTAAAATAACATTGTATAATCCTTTATGAACGGTAAAAGATGTAGAGAGCAGGAGATTTAACAAAATACTTGCCGTGGCAAACTTCCAGCGTCCATCTGCTTTGAGCATCGGTCACGACATTCTTCCAGATTGTGTGTGTTTGTGTGTTTGTTTGTACGTTTGTCTGTCTGTGTGTGTTTGCACGTACAGTGCATGACTACAGCTGTAGCTCAGAACAATGTTTGGCATTCTCTATTTCACAAGAATGAATTTTGGTCTGCTGTTGTCGGGCTCTGACACTTGTTTTCCGTTCTCTCTCTCTCTCTCCCTCGCTCTGCTCTAGTTTCCTCTCTGTCTATTTGGCATTTAAACACATTCCTCTCATACACATGGCAAGGTCAAGAAATCACCACCTGCTTACTTTCTCCTCCTCTCACTGTTCAACCCTTTCTCTACAGGGGTAACAAAGACACACCTTACAAAGTGAAACACACTATGGCCTATCCCAAGAGCAAGGCAAAGGCCGAGAAAATCGTGTTGGAAGCTAACGGCACCAAGGTACTTTATGTTCAACAGTGTGGTGGTTTTATTGGCAGAGACATTAATAGCACATTTTACCTGTAAACACTGAGAAAACAAAACAAAATAGTGTTGAAATAATCATAAAACCATAATGATGTAATGGGATTCATAAAAGCTGCAGATGCAGAACAGAAAAAAAAATGTCATTGGCATCCAGATACATTTATTAATGTTTATTACACGGCTGTGTTGAATACTCGATTCTGATTGGTCAATCGCGGCGTTCTGCGGTCTGTAATTTCTGTATAGCAGACCTTCAGATGTCGGATTCTGGCAGACCGTTTTTGTGTCAAAACATTGATTTCTTCAGTAAGTAGCTGTGTAATAAACGTAATAAATATACTTTATTATATCTTAGCTTAACCCTTGTGCCTCACTATGGACATTATTGGCTTTTTAATTTTTCGATCATTTTGGCTGTGTTTATGCATGTGGCATAAATTTTGGCAAAGGTGTGAGTTTTTTTTTTTTTTTTTTAATTGTGGAAGTTCAACCTCAGCTCCTATAATACGTCTATAATAAACTGTGTAGCCAAAGTACACTCAGACCCTTAATATGTAAAATGCCATTGAAACCCAGTAAAACAATGATTTATGACCCCACAGGCATTACGGCATAAAAGCATGCATTCTGTTTAAGACTGTCAATCGACTTAAATGTAGTTTAAAAAGTAAAAACTTTACCAAAATCTCTTTATTTTCATTGACGAAAAAGAGACGAAATATTATAGATAGGTCTGTCAATCAATTCAAATATTTAATCGCGATTAATCGCATGATTGTCCATAGTTAATCGTGATTAATCGCAAATTAATTACACATTTTTATCTCCTCTAAATGTACCTTAAAGGGAGATTTGTCAGATATTTAATACTCTTATCAACATATCAACAATGACAAATATTGTCCAGAAACCCTCACAGGCACTCCATTTAGCATATAAAATATGCTCAAATCATAACATGGCAAACTCAAGCCCAACAGACAACAACAACTGTGAGTGTGTTGACTTGACTATGACTTGCCCCAAACTGCATGTGATTATCATAAAGTGGGCATGTCTGTAAAGGGGAGACTCGTGGGTACCCATAAAACCCATTTTCATTCACATATCTGGAGGTCAGAGGTCAAGGGACCCCTTTGAAAATAGCCATGCCAGTTTTTCGTTGACAAAATTTTGCGTAAATTTGGAGCGTTATTTAACCTCCTTCGTGACAAGCTAGACTGACATGGTTGGTACCAATGGACTGAGCCCACTACAACCTCCAAAATATCAGTTGGGTTAATGTGTTAAAGAAATTTTGTGGCTTTAAAACGAATTTGCGTTAATGCATTATTATGGCGTTAACTTTAGCAGCCCTAATTCTATTATATCAGGCTTTCAATCTAGAGCCTTAAAGTTGTAGTTTTTTTTTACAATATTTTACCAAATTGAGACATTTTCTCATGTTTGATCTCTGGGGCAAATACATGCTATTTTCTTGGTTTTCTTGCACAAAATAAAAATGCATCACAATCAATGTTGTTGCTAATCATTGACATCTTTGTCTTCTCCTCATCGGAGCAGCTTTTTTAAAGTGAGGCACAAGGGTTAAGACTGGGTAACACAATCTGAGGCTGGAGAGCCTGAAAAAAACATTATGAGGGAATTTCTTGAGCAACTTTGCCACACAATGCTGGACCATCCCCTTGTGGCTTTGCTGTGGCGTCACTCCTGCTGTTTACCATCAAAATCCACAAACATCTACCCTTTGACCGCTCTGGGTTTATATTTTTATATGCGTATGCCTCCCGTCTGATTTCCCAAAACTGAATCCTGGTTTTGTCTCCTGTCCAGGTGAAAGCTGGAAAGTGTTTATACACGTGTTCTCTGAGGCCGACGGGGATCTACGGTGAGGGCCACCAGCTAATTAAAGACTTCTACAAGTTGGCTGTAAAAAGAGGAGGCTTGGTCGTCGGGGGGTCCCAGAAGACTCTGAACATGGACGGGTCTATGCAGGTAAAATTACTGTTTTTGTGAGTCATGATCACAACTTTAAAGACACGTGAGGGTGGTGGACTTTAGTCGATGGCCTATGTTCTCTAGGGAACACGAAGAAATCAGTAAAGCAACACTAACAAACCTCTGGTGTATTTTTAACTCGAGTAAACTAAAGTGCAAAGGAGAACCAGTTAAAAGCCTAGCATGACTTATGTTCACCATCAGTCCAGTTCTCTGATCCACACTCAGCATGTCTGGTCCCGTCTATCTGGTCACCGGAGGCTGCGGCTTCCTCGGCAGGCATCTGCTGCGGGTTTTACTGGAGAAGGAGGATGAACTGGCGGAGATCCGGGTGTTTGACAAACACATAGACTCGAGTTTAAACGAACTCAGCACAGGTAAGATGATTAATGCACCAGACTCCATTTAAGAATCTGCTAATTTAACGTTTTATAACGTTATCTCGGCGTAGTCACTCTTTCAAGCTCTTGTTTTGATTTAATTTCAGACGTTATAACTGCAAGGTTCACAACCTCGTATCATATTTATTTCTGTTTGTTTGTGGTGTAATGTAAACAGACCGGAGGAAAACGATCAGTAAGAGCTGAGCTGAGATCTGCTGTCCAGCTGCTGTCTATGAGAGCCGGCTGTCAATCACTCGCGAACTCCGACCAAACGGTCAAACTAGGCAGTGCTGATCAAATATGAATCAATACTATGTTACGTTAACACCTATTTCTAAAGCCTGAAAACAGAGCCGTGAGGAGGTGCAGAAGTCTAGTTTTCTCTCAGAACACTTGAATTACAAAATGCTGAAAGGTTATTATGGAATTTTTGCCCAATGATGCCAAAAATATACTGCCTACTGCCATTTTAAAGTGGTAATCCTTAAGATTTCAGTCCTGGTTGATTTACAATTTATATTTGCGTGAAAACAATTCTATTGTGCTCAGAGTTTAGCAGACCTGGGCGCTGCATACTGACTTACTGCTTATGCTGTTCTTGTTCTGTTGTTGTCCTGCCTGATGCTGTTGTTTGCTACTGCCCAATGTTAGTGTGCTTATCTGCATGATTTTTATGTAATGCTTGTTGTCATATGTAGCCTTTTACCAGGACGCCATTGTAAATAAGAATTTGGTCTCAATGGCTTGTCATGGTTAAATAAAGGTTAAATAAAATGTATAAAATAAAAGTGGTGAGAAAGGCCAGGCAGAGTCTGTTTCATACACACACAGTACACAGCACATACAGTACCACTCAGTAGTTTTGACTTCATGTCTGCCTTTTCTCCCTCAGAGCGAACAAAGGTGGTGGTCATTCAGGGGGACATCACAGACTACAGCAGCGTGTTGGAGGCGTCCCGCGGTGCCGATGTCGTCATCCACACAGCCAGCTTAGTGGACGTTTGGCACAAAATCCCAGAGAGCCTCATCGTCTCTGTCAACGTCACAGGTGAGACTTCAAGGGTCTGAATGATGACTAGGAGAAGGGGAGGAAAAATCAATGACTGATTCAGTTTTATGAATGTTTTACTGTGGGAAACCAGAAAACAGAGGAAATCCACGCCTTCTCCTGTTTTGGATGATTTTCAAGGACGTGACTTCACCCATGGGTTAAAAAATGTTGGCCTTAATTAAGTTGTGCTGAATATTGAGACAATATGGCCATTGTTAGCCAGTCGGGTTGCCCATTTCTGTAGTGGCAGATAGTCCAACCTGGATTAAGGGCTAGTTTTCATTACATATTGTGTAAATGAATGTTTCCTTTTGTAAATGAATGGTTCCTGACTATGCATGGTTGGTCATCCTGCTGTCAACTGCTTAACCCTATTAGTTTGGTGTTCAGTGGGGAGTTTAGGTGTCACATGATGGCATAAATGCTGCTTGAGGGGCTTTTCAGCCTGACAAGAATAAAACTCTCATGGAGTACACCAAAAAAAGAAAGAGGAAAAACTAAATAATATATAATCCACAAGCAGCTTTTAGCACAAAACAGGACCCACAAAATATGAAATGGTGCGTCACTTGTGTTGAACTGTCTGAGAGTGTGTAGGTGTGTGTGTGTGTGTGTGTGTGTGTGTGTGTCAATCAGTCGTCATATATGAACATCACTTGTTGTCAGCTTACCTCATGCCTTTACACAATGTCCTTTCAGTAAAGCAAATAAAAAATAATCCATGTCTTGATGAGGTAGGTTGAAGTAATCCAGTCAGAGAAAGGAGATTTGCACTTCAGCAGTTCAGGTCAAGCTTGTAATTTTGCAAAATCCCAGGGATTTCTCTGCATTATCATCGTAAAGTAAAAGTCCATAATGTTACCTTGCGATTAGAATGAAAGACAATTGAGACAAGTCCATAAATAGTTCTGCTAAAGGCTTTAACCTTTCCAAACAAAACTTACATTATCAACTAAAACAACTCCTCATTTACCGTTAGTAAGACTCTTCAACCTCTCCTCCCAGCTTCAAAACAAACCACAAACCAAAAACGGCAAAACAGGAAGTGACAGATTGTAATTGCCTGCCTATAGGCCATAATACTGAATCTATTTAGGATAAAAGATATTGTTTAATGTAGTATATTAGCCATTCAGAATCCCAAAGACAGCTCTTACAAATTTAAGTTCAGGCAAAATTGAAAAAATAAAATCATTGTCTGCAATATAAATGCACAACAACGGCCAATTGGGAAACTCCAACACTCAACGACCAATAGTGTAACTTTTACTCAGTATGGAGGCTTTCTTATCAGGGACCTGGGCTGGGATCCGAGTACACTTGATCCAGAAAGTCCACTTTATTTGATTAACGGGAACACTGTGTGCCGTACTCGGGCTTGGTACAAATCAATTATTCCTGAAATGCAAAGTCAAGGACGGACTTTCAGCTTTATAAGCCACTAAGTCCGATCTGTTAAAATCTGATGATCTGATCTGAGTGTAGTCAATCATTTGCTGAAAACAGTATCACAATATTTAGATAATATATTTGGCAGTCTTTATACTACATTATCAAAATAACAGGTAGCAGCCAAATAGAATAGATAACCTCCTTCCCTCTGCTGCTACATCTCAATGTAGCTCTGCACCACTTTGGTTGTACACATTGGGAAGTATGCGTGTCCAAGGAGCACTTGAATGCAGCAAGATTTTCCACCTTATCACTGTATTTAGATTGTTTAGTTTACAGCTATTGGAATACATTTTAAGGATAACGCTGCTGATGTCATATATTTATATTTTTCTGTAAACAATAATTTGTTAGTCCTTCTCTCAATACTTTCTGACTTCCCCAGATTGTCTGTGGCTTTCAGCCCCCATTGGTTCCCCCAGTGGGCAACCTCCAGGTCTGAAAAGTGAAGTCAATGCTGAAGTGCCTTAAACTTGCATTCTTCAACAAACCAGCAGGGGGCGATTCCTCTGGTTGCAAAAAGAAGTCTGATTGTATAGAAGTCTATGAGAAAATGACTTTACTTCTCACTTGATTTATTACCTCAGTAAACATTGTAAACATGAGTTTATGGTCTCAATCGCTAGTTTCAAGTCTTCTTTAATACAGCATGATGTTCATTTAGTACATTATGGTCCCATTTAAAGTCAGATAGACCATAAAGCAGGGTATGCTTTAGGGCGTGGCTCCCTTGTGATTGACAGGTTGCTACTACGGTGTTGTCCGGTCTGGGAGTTGTCCATGTTTTCCGTGTTTGTGTGGCTGTGGAGGATTACCCAATAAAATTCAATCTGATCCATCCAACCCCAGCATCCTCCATCTCTCTAATGACAACGTTTTCTCTCCTCAGGGACGGAGAACGTGATCAAGGCCTGTGTGGAGTGTGGCATCCAGTGCCTGGTCTACACCAGCAGCATGGCCGTGATTGGCCCCAACGTCGACGGAGACGACTTCATCAGGTGAAGCTCAAAAAAATATCATTCTGGTTTTACTTGTTTGTTTTCCTCACAGAGTACACATGGTTGCACTTTCACTCTTGTTTTTAGAAATGCTTCGGCTCAGTTACGTTTCTGTGGTCACTTTCTTGAATGCATTCATGGAAAGCCTGTTCAGAATAGATATGATTGGTTGGAGACAAAAGTACACAACACACATTATCCAGCACCCTGCTGGTATAATCAAGAGGCGTTTAAAGACTCACTCACTATCTTACTGTCACACTGTCCCTCCGTAATGTTTTGCATGAGACCGTCTGGTATGTCAGACATGCCGTACAGTGAGCAACATGTTTTAACCTTTCTTTAACCTTAACCCTTTATTAGATTCGTCACATACAGTTGCATACATGAAATTTGACCTCTGCATCCTAAGGAACAGTGAGCTGCTGTAAAGTGCAATTTGGGGTCAAGTGTCTGGCTCAAGGAAACGTCAACATGCAGACAGTAGGAGTCGGGGATCAAACCACCGACCTTGTGGTTGAAGGATGACCACTCTAACCATTGTACCAATGGATTCCTTAGGTTTTCTAGTTTTATGTGATGCCACTATCTTCACTCTAGACTGAGCCCGCTACAACCTTAAAAAACGCAAGTTGCATTAATGCGTTAAAAAATTTGTGGTGTTAAAACAAATTTATGTTAACGCATTATCACGTTAACTTTGACAGCCCTAATTATGATAAATCAAAATATACATGATTAGTCGTAATTGGATTAAAATAACATTGTATAATCCTTTATGAACGGTAAAATATGTAGAGAGCAGGAGATTTAACAAAATACTTGCCGTGGCAAACTTCCAGCGTCCATCTGCTTTGAGCATCGGTCACGACATTCTTCCAGATTGTGTGTGTTTGTGTGTTTGTTTGTACGTTTGTCTGTCTATGTGTGTGTTTGCACGTACAGTGCATGACTACAGCTGTAGCTCAGAACAATGTTTGGCATTCTCTATTTCACAAGAATAAATTTTGGTCTGCTGTTGTCGGGCTCTGACACTTGTTTTCCGTTCTCTCTCTCTCTCCCTCGCTCTGCTCTAGTTTCCTCTCTGTCTATTTGGCATTTAAACACATTCCTCTCATACACATGGCAAGGTCAAGAAAACACCACCTGCTTACTTTCTCCTCCTCTCACTGTTTAACCCTTTCTCTACAGGGGTAACGAAGACACACCTTACAAAGTGAAACACACTATGGCCTATCCCAAGAGCAAGGCAAAGGCCGAGAAAATCGTGCTGGAAGCTAACGGCACCAAGGTACTTTATGTTCAACAGTGTGGTGGTTTTATTGGCAGAGTTATTAAAAGCACATTTTATCTGTACACACTGAGAAAAACACAAAGCTGCAGATGCAGAATAGAAAAAAGGTTATTGGAATCCAGATACATTTATTAATGTTTATTACTGTAATGCTGAATATCAGTTTTATACTGTATTATATCTTAACTTAACCCTTGTATCTCACTAGAGACATTTTTTTTATTATTTTAAATTTTGGCTGTGTTTATGCATGTGGTATAAATTTGGCAAGGGTGTGACGTTTTTTTTTTTTTTTTTTAATTGTGGAAGTTCAACCTCAGCCCCTATAATACGTATATAATAAACTGTGTAGCCAAAGTACACTCAGACCCTTAAGGACAAAAAAGTGTCCCCATTGAAACCCCACAGCCATTACAGCATAAAAGCATGCATTCTTTTTAAGGCTGTCAATCGACTAAAACGTAGTTTAAAAAGTAAAAACTTTACCAAAATCTCTCTTTAATTTCATTGACAAAAAAGAGACGAAATATTATCGATGGGCTGTGTAATGGAAATTCTGTCAATATTCCAAGATGAGTCCTAATGAACGTTGAAATCAAGATCCCAAACAAATGAAATGTCTTTGTTGTATTTTATTCTTGCAAGAAGAGGCACTGGTTATACAGAGCCACACAAAGTCTGCAGAAGATTATTACAATGTGACTATATAGAAATCTACAACAGGGACTGTGAGAAAAGGAGTTGTTTTGCACAGATAAGGAGTTGTTTTACTCAGACAGTGTCCAAGTAAAAGTCAACATTCAGTACTTTCCCACTACATGAGACGAAGAGCACACAGACAGTAACTTTCCACTGTTGCATAAAGAGACATCATTACATACAATGTAATTTTCCAATAAAGCTGTCAATCAATTAAAATATTTAATCGTGATTAATCGCATGGTTTTCCATAGTTAATCGTGATTAATCGCAAATTAATCACACAATTGTATCCGTTCAAATTGATCTTAAAGGGAGATTTGTCAAGTATTTGATACTCTTGTCAACATGAGAGTGGGCAAATATGCTGCTTTATGCATATGTATATATATATATTTATTATTGGAAATAAATTAACAACAGAAAACAATGACAAATATTGTCTAGAAACCCTCACAGGTACTGCATTTAGCATAAAAAAATATGCTCAAATCATAACATGGCAAACTCAAGCCCATTGGGCAACAACAGCTGTCAGTGTGTCAGTGTACTGACTTAACTACGACTTGCCCCAAACTGCACGTGATTATCATAAAGTGGGCATGTCTGTAAAGGGGAGACTCGTGGGTACCCATAGAACCAATTTTCATTCACATATCTGGAGGTCAGAGGTCAAGGGACCCCTTTAAAAATAGTCATTCCAGTTTTTCCTGGCCACAATTTAGTGTAAATCTGGAGCATTATTTATCCTCCTTCGTGACAAGGTAGTATGACATGGTTGGTACCAATGGAATAAGCCCACTACAACCTCCAAAATATCAATTGCGTTAATGTGTTAAAGAAATTTTGTGCCTTTAAAACGAATTTGTGTTAATGCATTATTATCGCGCTAACTTTGACAGCCCTAATTCTATTATATCAGGCTTTCAATCTAGAGCCTCAACATTTTTTTTTTTTTTACAATATTTCACCAGATTGAGCCATTTTCTCATGTTTGATCTCTGGGGCAAATACATGCTATTTTCTTGGTTTTCTTGCACAAAATAAAAATGCATCACAATCAATGTTGTTGCTAATCATTGACATTTTTGTCTTCTCCTCATCGGAGCAGCTTTTTTAAAGTGAGGCACAAGGGTTAAGACTGGGTAACACAATCTGAGGCTGGAGAGCCTGAAAAAAACATTATGAGGGAATTTCTTGAGCAACTTTGCCACACAATGCTGGACCATCCCCTTGTGGCTTTGCTGTGGCGTCACTCCTGCTGTTTACCATCAAAATCCATAAACTTCTACCCTTTGACCGCTCTGGGTTTATATTTTTATATTCGTATGCCTCCCGTCTGATTTCCCAAAACTGAATCCTGGTTTTGTCTCCTGTCCAGGTGAAAGGTGGAAAGTGTTTATACACGTGTTCTCTGAGGCCGACGGTGATCTACGGTGAGGACCACCAGCTAATTAAAGACTTCTACAAGTTGGGTAAAAAAAGAGGAGGCTGGATCATCGGGGGGGTCCCAGAAGACTCTGAAACTGGACAGGTCTATGCAGGTAAAATTACAGTTTGTGTGAGTCATAATCACAACTTTAAAGACACGTCACAGTTAACCAAAACAAAAGACCGGAGAGGGTGGAGGGCTTTAGTCGATGGCCTATGTTTTCTGGGAATATGAAGACCTCAGTAAAGCAACACTAACAAACCTCTGGTGTATTTTTAACTCTGAAAGCAAAGGCAACTAAGCTAAAGTGCAAAGGAGAACCAGTTAAAAGCCTAGCATGACTTATGTTCACTCCAGAAAGCAGAAGTACAGTTGTTATGCACTTCCTTTGCATTTCACAGGAAGTGATGTAGATTTTACAGTACAGTGTAGACATTTTACAGTATTCTGCTGTTTTGCCAGTCCAGACAATAATAATAAAAAAACTCTGATTCTCTAAACAGCTGCTAGTCAATGAGCTAAAAACACAAATTGTACAACACGATGAACATGAGCAATAGGGATAATCTAATCCATATGTCTTGGTTGTGATGTTAATGGACAGATTATGAGACAATGGGCCCCTGTTTTGCGTCTCTTTTGGTTGTTTTGTGTTTTTTTGTGGTAGTTGTATGTCTCTGTGGTAGTTTTGTGTCTCTTTTTGGTTGTTTTTGCATCTCTGTGGTAGTTTTGCATCTCTGCTGTAGATTTGCATCCCTTTTTGGTAGTTTTGCATTTCTTTGGTAGTTTTGCGTCTTTTCGTGGTCCTTTTGTGTCTCTTTGGTCGTTTTTCGTCTGTTAGGTTTACGGCTCTTTGTTAGTTTTGGATTTCTTTTTCTTAGTTTTGCATCTCACTTTGGTAGTTTTGCATCTTAGTGGTACTTTTTTGTCTCTATTTGGTAGTTTTGCGTCTCTGTGGTAGTTTTGTGTCACTGGTTGCTTGGCCTCCCTTTTTGGTAGTTTTTCGTCTCCTTTGTAGTTTTTCATCTCTTTGGTAGTTTTGCATCTCTTTATGGTAGTTTTGCGACTCTCTTTGGTAGTTTTGCATCTCTGTGGTGGTTTTGCATCTCTCTTTGGTAGTTTTGCGTCTCTGGTAGTTTTGTGTCTCTTTTTGGTAGTTTCACGTCTGTGATACTTTTGCATTTCTTTTTGGTAGTTTTGCAACTCTGTGGTAGTTTTGTGTCTGTTTTTGGTAGTTTTACATATCTGTGATAATTTTGCATTTCTTTTTTGGTAGTTTTATGTCTCTTTTTGGTAGTATTCCCTTTCTCTGTGCTAGTTTTGCATCTCTTTTTGGTAGTTTTGTGTCTCTTTATGACTTCCCAACAAGAAATGTTGTGGTTGTTTGGCGTCCCTTTTTGGTAGGGTTCCGTCTCTCTTTGGTAGTTTTTCATATCTGTGGTAGTTTTTTGTCTCTTTGTTAGTTTTGCATCTCTTTTTGGTAGTTTTCCATCTCTCTTTGGTAGTTTTGCGTCTCTGTGGTAGTTTTGTGTCTCTTTTTGGTAGTTTGGCATCCCTTTTTGGTAGTTTCCTGTCTCTCTTTGGTAGTTTTTCATCTCTGTGGGATAGTTTTGTATCCCTTTTTGGTAGTTTTCCCATCTCTGTAGTAGTTTTGTGTCTCTTTTTGGTAGTTTTGCATCTCTGTGGTATTTTTCTGTCTCTCTTTGATAGTTTACCCTCTCTCTGTGGTCGTTTTGCGTCTCTGTGATAGTTTTGCATCTCTCTTTGGTAGTTTTGCATCTCTGTTGTAGTTTTCCATCTGTTTTTGGTAGTTTTACGTCCCTTTTTGGTAATTTTACGTCTCTCTTTTTCATCTCTGTTGTAGTTTTGTGTCTCTTTGTGATAATTTTGTATTTATTTTTAGGGTTTTGTGTCTCTATTTGGTAGTATTCCCTCTCTCTGTGGTAGTTTTTTATCTCTGTGGTAGTTTTGCATCTCTTTTTGGTAGTTTCGTCTCTCTTTGTGACTTCCCAACAATAAATGTTAGCTGTAACTTCAAACAGACGCACTGGCCCAGCGGCCCCCTAATCTGTTGGGCACCTGTACCTGTTAAGTCCCTGGGCCTGTGCCCAGTTGGGCAATCTGTCCATGGTGATAACAATACCTTATTAAGAGTATCAGCACAACGTAAATATATACAGCAGTATGAGCACATCATTGAATAAATGTGATGATGACATTTTTAAACAAGTCTCAACATGCTGGTTTCAGTGCTGATGTGTTTTTGTTATTCACTCACAGTTCATCGGCTGTTGTTCATGACCAAATTAGCAATAGTGCATGTGAGCATGAGTAACAGCACCCTAACAGATGCTGATGTTACACAACTGGAACATAAGAAGTTGATAAATCTTAGCTATTGAGGATGCATGTTCATTATTATTAGACACTGTAGATATCTGTGGTCACAGCTGTGGAGCAACTACGCACATTTACTCAAGTGTTTTACTTACGTACATTTTTGATGTATAGGGAAATATTATTTGTTTATTTCACTAGTTAAAGGGACTATTTGTAACTTTGTACGCGCATAAATGTAGCGGGTCGTCACACATGCGCGCTCGCATATGCGCGTTCGCGTGTAGCCGCTGTACCCTCCTCCTCTGCCTGCTCGCCTTCACTCAGACAGCTCAGCTCGCTCCACCTCTAGACGTGAACGCGCGCTCACTACACACTGCAGAAGAGTTAGTTTAGCTCTGAGAATATCTAGTGAATGTACAGGGGACGTTTGTGCAGAAATAACTGCTGCAGCTCCTCCAGACCAACAGAGGTTTTCCGTGTCTTGTGAAGTGACGGAGCTCTACAGAGATTTACGTTGTCTTCTCGTTACCGACCGGGTGCCGGTGTCTCCTCTGCTCTCTCACACGCTGGAGAGCCCCGCTGCCTCAGCCTGCACAAAAGCCAACACTAGGATCAGATCTAAATCATGTTCATGGAGAGACCTTCGTCTGGTCAGCTAACATTACTGCCAAGCAGCTGAAATATAGAGTGATATTGTGGTTTTAGCTGACTTGTGTCGCCTCACTGTTTTGAGTGATGCTCGTTCAGGTACAGTGGAGGAAATAAGTATTTGATCCCTTGCCGATTTTGTAAGTTTGCCCACTTACAAAGAAAAGAACGGTCTATAATTTTAATGGTAGGTATAATTTAACAGTGAGAGACAGAATATAAAAAAAAAATCCAGAAAATCACATCATATAAAAGTTAAAAATTGATTTGCATTTGATTGTGGGAAATAAGTATTTGATCCCCTAGCAAAACATGACTCAGTACTTGGTGGAGAAACGTTGTTGGCAAGCACAGAGGTCAGACGTTTCTTGTAGTTGGTCACCAGGTTTGCGCACATCTCAGGGGGGATTTTGGTCCACTCCTCTTTGCAGATCATCTCTAAATCCTTAAGGTTTCGAGGCTGTCGCTTGGCAACTCGAAGCTTCAGCTCCCTCCACAGATTTGATATGGAATTAAGGTCCGGAGACTGGCTAGGTCACTCCATGACCTTAATGTGCTTCTTCTTGAGCCACTCCTTTGCTGCCTTGGCCGTATGTTTTGGGTCATTGTCGTGCTGGAAGACCCATCCACGTCCCATTTTCAGTGTCCTGGCTGAGGGAAGGAGGTTGTCGCCCAACATTTCAAGGTACATGGCCCCGTCCATCCTCCCTTCGATGCGGTGAAGTCGTCCTGTCCCCGTAGCAGAGAAACACCCCCAAAACATAATGTTTCCACCTCCATGCTTGACGGTGGGGATGGTGTTCTTGGGGTTATAGTCAGCATTTCTCTTCCTCCAAACACGGCGAGTTGAGTTGATGCCAGAGAGCTTGATTTTGGTCTCATCTGACCACATCACCTTCTCTGAATCATTCAGGTGTTCATTGGCAAACAGACGGGCCTGTACATGTTCCTTCTTGAGCAGGGGGACATTGCGGGCGCTGCAGGATTTTAATCCGTTACGGTGTAGTGTGTTACCAATGGTTTTCTTGGTGATTGTGGTCCCAGCTGTCTTGCGATCATTAAGAAGTTCCTCCCATGTAGTTCTGGGCTGATCCCTCACCTTTCTCATGATCATCGATACCCCACGAGACGAGATCTTGCGTGGAGCCCCAGACCGAGGGCGATTGATGGTCATTTTGTGTTTCTTCCATTTCCGAATAATGGCACCAACAGTTGTCTACTTCTCACAAAGCTGCTTGCTGATGGTCTTGTGGCCGATTCCAGTCTTGTGCAGGTCTACAATCTTGTCCCTGACGTCCTTAGACAGCCCTTTGGTCTTGCCCATGGTGGAGAGGTTGGAATCTGATTGTGGACAGGTGTCTTTTATACAGGTAATGAGTTGAGACACGTGTCTTTTATACAGGTCACGAGTTGAGATTCGGAGTACTTTCTTAAAGCGAGAGGACTAATCTAACCGGTCTGTGGGGGACAGAATTGTTGTTGGTTGCTAGGGGATCAAATACTTATTTCCCACAATAAAATACAAATCAATTTATAACTTTTATATGATGTGATTTTCGGGATTTTTTTTGTTATATTCTGTCTCTCACTGTTAAAATATACCTACCATTAAAATTATAGATCGTTCTTTTCTTCGTAAGTGGGCAAACTTACAAAATCGGCAAGGGATCAAATACTTATTTCCTCCACTGTATATTGAGAGCGAGCAAGCGCGAGCCCGACGCTGACTTTCGTTGATTTCACGGCCACAGGTGTCGCTGTTAAGAAGCATTTCTGAAAGTTACAAATAGTCCCTTTAAAGGGGAGATTATTATTTGATATTGTTGAATCTGGAAATCTCAGGCCTTGGGCCTAGACGGCTGAGATCACAGCTCAATGTTATTCAATGTTCAATCCTAATAGTGTCAGAAAGTCAACACAGGTTACTCAAATGAATCACTTGATGCTGTACAAGTATGTTGCAAGAAAAATAGAGTTTTATTGTGTTTTAAAAATCAGAAGACAAAACACAATCAAACCCGAGCCGATCCGGAACACGACTGACCGCTCGCTTAACATCATATGGGTATATACTTGAACCAAAGGACACATCCTTCTTATCTTGTCATCATGAAATTTACGTTCTCCACTTCTACTGGTCGCCGTCAAACTAGCCTACAAATCAGCATAAACTCGTCCTCTTCTGCCATCCGTTAAGTTAGAGATGTCCTTTTTTGGGCCTTTTGGGGTGGCATCTTTTTCTACACAGCTATGATGCGACTTGAAGTTCGTTTGCGTTACGTCATTAGAGCTGTGAGTCACAGCGGCCAGTGTGAGTATTACAGCACTGGGGTCTATACAGCTGCACTAGGAATATATGCTGTTTCAATAGTAAAAACAAAGTTATAGGATTAATACTTTTATTGTTGTTTATCACATTTTTATATAGTTAAAAGGGATTACTTCTTCAATATTCAACTTTGGTTGATGGCATGAAACGTTGTGGGATTTTTTTTTCTCTAAAATGATAACTTACATATATACCAGGTACATGTTCATTCATCAATAATTTGGCCGTGACAGAAATCATTCTTCAGACTGACTGCTTTTCCTCTTATTTAAAAGTAGTTATATCTTAGTTCTATCTCTCAGCCTCATACTGTATTTGGTGTAGGCCATGAATTCAGCTCCTAATAACATGTGAAGGGTAAAACAACTACTTTTCCTTTTCGGCACTTGAGTACATTTTAAGGTACATGTTTTGAGTACATCTTCAATCATTCGATGTGGTATTCACCCACTTGTCTGTGTTTCTAGGCAACGTGGCCTGGATGCATGTACTCGCAGCCCGAGCCCTGAGAGAGCGCCCGCAGACAGTCGGAGGTGAATCTTTCTTCTGCTACGACGACTCACCCTACAAGAACTACGACGACTTCAACATGCTGTTCCTCTCCACATTTAACTTCAGAAAATTCTGCATACCCTTTCCGGTGCTCTGGTTCCTGGCCATGCTCAATGATGTGCTCCGCTGGATACTGAGCCCCTTTCATAACTACACGCCTTTACTGAACAATTACACCTTCGCCCTGGCTTGCACCTCCTTCACTGTCAGCACAGATAAAGCCCTGCGCCACTTCCAGTACCGCCCTCTGTACGACTGGGACCAGTGTCGCGCCCGCACACAGAAATGGGTCGACACGTTTCCTCTGGATGACCCCAGTAAAAGCAAACTGTAATTATTACAGTATAAAAAGATCTTTTCATTGTTATATTTGTCTAGCATTTGTCTAGCACTTAGCTTAGTCATAAAGAAAACACAATCAAAGAATTTAATCAGATGACGGATATACTTTAATAGCCTTGTTATGATTTAACATCAGCATTTGTAATTATGTAAATTATGACAAATGTAAACACAATTTACAAGCATTTACTGGACTTCACATGGACCTGTATTTCAGTAATATATATTATTGATAGCAATGTTTTAAGTTGCATAATTTAAAGAATATTTTTATGATATTGTCGATGAAATGTATCATGTTTAGTTTGTTAAATTTTTTAAATCTTTAATAAAGATGATTTGATATATTCTTAATTTTCTTGTTGTTGTTTTGCACTTGATTCACATCACAGGGAGAGGCTGCATTTTCCTGTTTTTCTTTCCGTAACTGAGCTCACTTACGTATTTTATTATGACATCATAATGAAAGTTTGTACAGCCTGGAGACCTGGTTTAGTTTCAGTGTGAATATGTTTTCTTACCATGCCCACATCCCGGTATGATTTAATGCAAAAAAAGTGAAGGTATCAAAAACACATGACTACTTTTCAGTTAAATAATTATTATAGTTATTAATTATTCAAATAATCAACATTATTTTATTCCAACAGGAGCAGTAAAGAATGCTTAGAAAAACACAACAGTATAACATGTACTCAGTGGTGGAAAGTAACTAAGTACATTTACTCAAGTACTGTACTTAAGTACAATTTTGAGGTACTTGTACTTTACTTGAGTATTTCCATGTTCTGATACTTTTACTCCACTACATCTCAGAGGGAAATATTGTACTTTTTACTCCACTACATTGATTTAATAACTTTACAGATAAAATAAGCTAACTTAGCTAGCTGGTAGCTTAACCAGCTAGCTAGCTCACCGATCGTTAGCTCCTCCAGGTCCTCTCTCCGTTCAGAGGTTCCTGCTCCCCGGTGTCGCTTCTTTTATCGTGTTTTTACTTCACGGAGAGGAGGTCATTGAACCGGAGCTGTGGCGGGGGGAGCGGACGGATAGGAACCCACCTGGCTGGCTGTCCGGTCCAGGCTCCAGGCGGACAGATCACAGTGGCACGCCGGTCCTGGGTGAGTTGAGCATCAGAGCTGAAGTTCAAATGGACCAGGGCAGCGGAGTGGGCACTGTTCGGCCAGGCAGGCAGGGTGTTGACTAGGAATAACGGATTCTTTGACACAAAAACGGTCCGCCAGAGTCTGATACCAGAACTGCGCCCATAGCAACGGCCTGCTATAGATAGCAACGGCCTGCTATATATAGCAACGGCCTGCTATAGATAGCAACGGCCTGCTATAGATAGCAACCGTCTGCTATACATAGGTCTGCTATACATAGCAAGCATCTGCTATACATAGGTCTGCTATAGATAGCAACCGTCTGCTATACATAGGTCTGCTATACATAGCAACGGTCTGCTATACATAGCAACCGTCTGCTATACATAGGTCTGCTATACATAGCAAGCATCTGCTATACATAGCAACGGTCTGCTATACATAGGTCTGCTATACATAGCAAGCATCTGCTATACATAGCAACGGTCTGCTATACATAGGTCTGCTATACATAGCAAGCATCTGCTATACATAGCAACCGTCTGCTATACATAGGTCTGCTATACATAGCAACGGTCTGCTATACATAGCAACGGTCTGCTATACATAGCAACGGTCTGCTATAGATAGCAACCGTCTGCTATACATAGGTCTGCTATACATATCCACCGTCTGCTATACATAGCCACTGTCTGTTATACATAGGTCTGCTATACATAGCAATGGTCTGCTATACACAGCAACGGTCTGCTATACATAGCAACTGTGTGCTACACATAGCAACCGTCTGCTATACATAGCAACGGTCTGCTATACATAGCACAGTCTGCTATACATAGCAACGGTCTGCAATACATAGCAATGGTCTGCTATACATAGCAACGGTCTGCTATACAGAACTAATACAAAGATTGTTTCCAGGTCTGAGGGAGTATTACTGCATATGTGAAGTTTGTTGCTCCAGAGGGAGCTGTTGCAAAATCTGATAAACTGATAAAGTCCCTTATTAGAGGACACAGTCAAGTAGACTGCCCTTTGACCGGGATCCTCAGGTAATATGTGACCTCCAAATGATGGTGTGTAATGGCCTTGACAGTGAATGTGGCTCACGTAAAGGACCGAAAGTAACTCATATATGGGGTTAAATCAGGATACAAGTCAGTAAATTTAGTCCAACTAGTGGATATATTTATTTTTTAAAAATCCATCAGTCAAATTATGAAAGTATTTTGAGTGTACATAGGGAAAATCAGGCCAACCATTGACAAACAGAACATCTCGTTTCCATAAGTAAATATCTCATCATAATATAATATTTGTTTTACACAAGTTAACATCTTCGTTCTTAAAAATCATCATCAAATTCATGTGTTTGGTCAGTTGGAGTGGGCTCAGCTGTAACACCACTGCAAATACAGTTTCAAGTGCATACCAACCTCATGCGCACCCTTTTATGTATTTATGTATTATGTATTTATTTTTATTAATTTTAAATATAGTTATTTATTTTGGCGTTTATTTTTGATTTATTTATTTTGGCAATATTTTAAATTATTACATTATTTTAAAATTAATAAAAATTAAATACAGGGAAATTAAACAGAGGAGTAAATAAATAAGGGAATTAATAAGTAAAGAAGCATATTAAAACAGAAATATCAATTTATTAACGGTTACATTTATTTTCAATATTATTTTTGCTACATTTAATGACGTATTTATTTATCAATATTATATTTATTTGTCATTTTTTTTGTTTATTGATTTATCTTTTATATTAGTGTAATAAAAATTACAATATTTCCATCTGAGGTGTAGTGGAGTAGAAGTAGCCTATAATGTAGCAGAAAATGGAAATACTCAAGTAGAATACAACAACATTAAACTTGTACCTAAGTAGGCCGACAGTACTTAACAGTAAATGCACTTTCCACCACTGGCTGCTATGCAGGGAATGAAATTTGCACCTGCATCATGCCAAATACAGGGTAACTGTTGGCTATGGCAGGTAATAATTCCAGGTCACCTATCAACATGACAGATCATTTTCACTCATATTAAGAAATATTATTTTGAAAAAGCAATTCCTGACTTAAAAGTAATTAGGGATTAAGGCTACATGATATATTCCATGTTTATACTGTCTGGTATCACTGAATCAGTGTTTACAACTCTAAAGTGTTCTACACAGATTTCAGATGTGGCAGACAAAAAATTTAGTGGCGGGTAGAAATGTTCAGTGACCTGCCACAGTGGCAGGTGAGGAAAAAGCTTAATTTCAGACCCTGCTGCTATGTTTCATTACAAGTTTCCAAAAAAAAAAAAAAAGGTGCCTAGCTCTCCTCCTCCTGTGTCGTGGTGGTGGTGTTGGTGCTGCTGCCTGCAGAGCTCAGTGCTCACAGAGAGAAGTGACAGTCACCATCAGTTCAGCTCTCTGCTCCACACTCAGCATGTCTGGTCCCGTTTATCTGGTCACCGGAGGCTGCGGCTTCCTCGGCAGACATCTGCTTACTGAAGGAGGATGAACTGGCAGAGATCCGGGTGTTTGACAAACACATAGACTTGAGTTTAAACGAACTCAGCACAGGTAAGAGGATTAATGCACCAGACTCCATTTAAGAATCTGCTAATTTAACATTACCTCGGCGTAGTCACTCTTTCAAGCTCTTGTTTTAATTTAACTTCAGGCTTTATAACTGCACGGTTCACAACATCATATCGTATCTATTTCTGCTTGTTTGTGGTGTAATGTTAGTGTTTATTTGCCTGGTTCCTCATTACATTAGCCTCTTTTACTTTGACATTCTGTTGTTGCTAGGGCAACAGCTTTGGTCCAAATTTACTTCCTGTCAACTACTGCAGTAATTATAGATAGATGGATGGATGTGTAACCCAACACGGTATACAGAATGGCCAATGCAATGCTACTTCAGAGACCCACAGGCCATAGGCCTCAATTACTTAGTGTTGACACCAATAAATTCACAGATTCAAGAGCGGGAAACATGCATTCAGTTTCACATTACCAAATGTATTTAATTAAAGGTAAAACATGATTGGAAATTGATATCCTAAAAAAGGAGAGAACAATCAAAAGTTAATATTTATTCAACAATAATAGTTAAAAACAGTTTTCCCATAAAAACTCCAACCTGTCCTCCCTTTTTAAACTAAAACCCCAAAAGAATACAAAAAAATGCCAAATACTAAGGCAGGGTACTGTCTGCGGGGAGATTCTAATTATGACCCCTCTTTAAACTTACCATGTAAGCACACTATGAACTATTTCTTTACATGGCACACCATCACAAGTATGAAACTGTAAAAAGTTACTATCACCCTTTTGGGCCTACCAAACGGCATGTGAAAAGGGAAATACCACGACTAGCCTACTCCCCGCAGGTCTCCCACGGCCTGGAAGAACAAAAACAAATACAAAGTAATGTTAATCAGTTGGTTCTGGATCACAAGGTTAAAAAGTATTTCAAGTAATCACCACAACAATGCAACAGTCTGACTTGGATGTGTCCAAATCAACAAATGGGTGGCTGGACACAGTCTCTCTTTTAGTCCATTTAAAACTATCAGTAGTCAAATCAGGCTTCAGTGTTAAATACACCCAGGCAAAGCAGCAGTCTAGCTTCAATCATTCTCCTCAGGGCCCTACTTCACTGGCTCTGCTGTGGCTCAACCGGGGGAGGGGCAAAAGGCTGAATCTTTCCCTTTTCAGTATGGGGTAACAGAGCATCACTCTGGACGGCTCAGGACACAGCTGCACTACAAATCTGGACAAACAGTGTTGACCTGCCACACATCTACCAGGAGTCAGACAAAGAGACTCTAATCACCCACACCTGACCTTATGAAGGCAGGAAGCTCCACTCAACCACACCTACAAGGGGCGGTGCTCCCTGCCTAGGTGCTGGCCCTCACGGATGGATGGATAGATGGATAGATAGATGATAGATAGATGGATGGATGGATGGATGGATGGATGGATGGATGGATGGATGGATGGATGGATGGATGGATAGATAGATAGATAGATAGATAGATAGATAGATAGATAGATAGATAGATAGATAGATAGATAGATAGATAGATAGATAGATAGATAGATAGATAGATAGATAGTGCAAAGTACAATACAAATATACCAGATATAAAAATACAAGGAGATGAAGAAAACTGTTAAAAGTGGTAATCCTTAAGATTTCAGGGTTGATTTACAATTTATATTTGCGTAAAAACAATAGAATTGTGCTTTGAGTTTCTGGCTAAGATTTGTTTCACCACTACATTAATTAAAGTGGCAATCCTTAAGATGTCAGTCCTGGTTGATTTACAATTTATATTTCCATTGTGCTCAGAGTTTAGCAGACCTGGGCGCTGCATACTGACTTACTGCGTGTTTATGCTACTCTTGTTCTGTTGTTGTGCTGTCGATGCTGTTGTTTGCTACTGCCAAATGTTAGTGTGCTTATCTGTCTGTTATGTAATGCTTGTTGTCATATGTAGCCTAATGCTTGTTGTGATGGTATGCCAGAAGTGTTTGGCTGTGTGCTGCTCTTTAACTTAGGACATTTCTTTTTATTACATGGCTTTGTTGAATACTCAATTCTGATTGGTCAGTCACAGCCTTCTGTGGTCTGTTATTTATTTATAGCAGACCGTTGCTATGTATAACAGACCTTTGCTATAGGAGCAGTTCTGATGTGGGACTCTGGCGGTCCGTTTTGTGTGAAATTATTTATTCCTTAAGTAAGTAGCTGTGTAATAAGCGGGATAATATACAGCGAGCCGGTCACTGTTGTGAAATAAACCCTGACAGGGCAATGCCACACCCTGACGCGGATTGGGGATCACGGCGTTCTACGGTCTGTTATTTCTTTATAGCAGACTGTTTCTATGTATAACAGACCGTTACTATGGGCACAGTTCTGATATCAGACTCTGGTGGACTGCTTTTGTGTCAAGTTATTGATTCCTTAAGTAAGTAGCCGTGTAATAAACAGGATAATGTACAGCTAGCGGGTCATTGTTGTGAAATAAACCCCGACAGAGCTCGCTGTACATTATGCCTTACATAGACCCTACCCCCTTCCCTCAAGAGGCTTTGCCTTTTGCCAGGCCGCCATTGTAAATAAGAATTTGTTCTTAATGGCTTGTCATGGTTAAATAAAGGTTAAATAAAATGTATAAAATAAAAGGTGTGAGAAAGGCATGGCAGAGTCTGTTTCACCTCATACTCTTGAGGAAATTCCTGGTATCCCAAAATATACTGACAAATTTCTCCTCCTGCACCATCGAATTAAATCTATAATTGTTTCTCAATTGAAATAAAATTATGTTTACAATGACAAAAGGAGGAGGAGGAAAGATGATCTAGATAATCTGAACTGCCGTGCAGTTCAGAGGATCAGATAGGTGCATGCTGCGAGCATATACAGATTCCAGTGGAGACCGGCGGCGTTTCAAAACTACTCGCTGACTGCTAAAGTTACTCACGTTAAATAGCAGTCCACCTTCGTGTTTCGGTACGGTTGGCTTTCACACCTGATGAAAACCATGCCCAAGTACACATGAACCGTACTCCAGACTACCTTTTTAAGTGGACTCGTACGGTACCGTATGGAGCGTTCACACCAGTGGCGGCCGGCCAATAGAGGGCCACGGGGCCTGGCCCCACCCACCTTGAGCCACCAAAAAAAAAAAAAATTATAAAATTATTAATTATAAAAATTATAAAAATTCTAAAAATTGTCAATATGTGTGTTTTTGACCTATGGAATATACCCGTAATATTTGTAAAATAGGATAACTGCGCCAAATATCTGCTTTCCTCCTTGAACTCTCTGCTAGTGCACCTCTCAGCTGCTCTGCTGCACGTGCACTTTCTGGGGCCAAATGGATTTGGCCCAAGGAAGGCGGGTCTAATAAGCAGTACAGCCAATCACTGATTAAAGATATATGATTACAAGCATGAATGACATACAATTCATCCAATCAGCGCCGTAAAAAAGACTTCCGGGAGGGCCAAACTGATTTGGCCCATGGTGTGCGCGCGCACGTTCACGTGTGTCTCTCTCTGTTCTCGTCAGGGCTCATGTCAGTTCTCGCGTGATCTTGTCTTCTCGTCTCTCTCCACTTCTCTTCTCTCACAGCCCATTTTAACGGCATGACAATGGAACAGCCAAGCACTAGTATATTAACATACTGAATTGTATGAATAAGATGTCCTTATGTCAGTGTTGGAATAAATGATAAAAATGTAACTGCAAAGTAGTAATGCGTTTTTGATACCTTTTTTTGCATTGAATCGTACTAGGATGTTTGTTGAAATTGATTGGCCCTACCCAAAAAAAAATCCACCAGCCGCCACTGGTTCACACTAATCATTCGAACTGGACTTTGGGGACAAGTGTACTCGGATCCGGGCCCAGGTCCCTAATGTGAAAGCACCCAAAATGTCTGCCTGTTTCTCCCTCAGAGCGAACAAAGGTGGTGGTCATTCAGGGGGACATCACAGACTACAGAAGCGTGTTGGAGGCATCCTGTGGCACCGATGTCGTCATCCACACAGCCAGCTTAGTGGACGTTTGGCACAAAGTCCCAGAGAGCCTCATCGTCTCTGTCAACGTCTCAGGTGAGACTTCAAGGGTCTGAATGATGGCAAGGAAAAGGGATGGGGAGGAAAAATCAATGACTGATTCAGTTTTATGAATGTTTTACTGCGGGAAACCAGAAAACAGAGGAAATCCACGCCTTCTCCTGTTTTGGATGATTTTCAAGGACGTGACTTCACCCATGGGTTAAAAAATGTTGGCCTTAATTAAGTTGTGCTGAATATTGAGACAATATGGCCATTGTTAGCCAGTCGGGTTGCCCATTTCTGTAGTGGCCGATAGTCCAACCTGGATTAAGGGCTAGTTTTCATTACATATTGTGTAAATGAATGTTTCCTTTTGTAAATGAATGGTTCCTTACTATGCATGGTTGGTCATCCTGCTGTCAACTGCTTAACCCTATTAGTTTGGTGTTCAGTGGGGAGTTTAGGTGTCACATGATGGCATAAATGCTGCTTGAGGGGCTTTTCAGCCTGACAAGAATAAAACTCATGAGTACACCAAAAAAAGAAAGAGGAAAAACTAAATGATATATAATCCACAAGCAGCTTTTAGCACAAAACAGGACCCACAACATATGAAATGGTGCGTCACTTGTGTTGAACTGTCTGAGAGTGTGTGTGTGTGTGTGTGTGTGTGTGTGTCAATCAGTCGTCATATATGAACATCACTTGTTGTCAGCTTACCTCATGCCTTTACACAATGTCCTTTCAGTAAAGCAAATAAAAAATAATCCATGTCTTGATGAGGTAGGTTGAAGTAATCCAGTCAGAGAAAGGAGATTTGCACTTCAGCAGTTCAGGTCAAGCTTGTAATTTTGCAAAATCCCAGGGATTTCTCTGCATTATCATCGTAAAGTAAAAGTCCATAATGTTACCTTGCGATTAGAATGAAAGACAATTGAGACAAGTCCATAAATAGTTCTGCTAAAGGCTTTAACCTTTCCAAACAAAACTTACATTATCAACTAAAACAACTCCTCATTTACCGTTAGTAAGACTCTTCAACCTCTCCTCCCAGCTTCAAAACAAACCACAAACCAAAAACGGCAAAACAGGAAGTGACAGATTGTAATTGCCTGCCTATAGGCCATAATACTGAATCTATTTAGGATAAAAGATATTGTTTAATGTAGTATATTAGCCATTCAGAATCCCAAAGACAGCTCTTACAAATTAAGTTCAGGCAAAATTGAAAAAATAAAATCATTGTCTGCAATATAAATGCACAACAACGGCCAATTGGGAAACTCCAACACTCAACGACCAATAGTGTAACTTTTACTCAGTATGGAGGCTTTCTTATCAGGGACCTGGGCTGGGATCCGAGTACACTTGATCCAGAAAGTCCACTTTATTTGATTAACGGGAACACTGTGTGCCGTACTCGGGCTTGGTACAAATCAATTATTCCTGAAATGCAAAGTCAAGGACGGACTTTCAGCTTTATAAGCCACTAAGTCCGATCTGTTAAAATCTGATGATCTGATCTGAGTGTAGTCAATCATTTGCTGAAAACAGTATCACAATATTTAGATAATATATTTCGCAGTCTTTATACTACATTATCAAAATAACAGGTAGCAGCCAAATAGAATAGATAACCTCCTTCCCTCTGCTGCTACATCTCAATGTAGCTCTGCACCACTTTGGTTGTACACATTGGGAAGTATGCGTGTCAAAGGAGCACTTGAATGCAGCAAGATTTTCCACCTTATCACTGTATTTAGATTGTTTAGTTTACAGCTATTGAAATACATTTTAAGGATAACGCTGCTGATGTCATATATTTATATTTTTCTGTAAACAATAATTTGTTAATCCTTCTCTCAATACTTTCTGACTTCCCCAGATTGTCTGTGGCTTTCAGCCCCCATTGGTTCCCCCAGTGGGCAACCTCCAGGTCTGAAAAGTGAAGTCAATGCTGAAGTGCCTTAAACTTGCATTCTTCAACAAACCAGCAGGGGGCGACTCCTCTGGTTGCAAAAAGAAGTCTGATTGTATAGAAGTCTATGAGAAAATGACCCTACTTCTCACTTGATTTATTACCTCAGTAAACATTGTAAACATGAGTTTATGGTCTCAATCGCTAGTTTCAAGTCTTCTTCAATACAGCATGATGTTCATTTAGTAAATTATGGTCCCATTTAGAGTCAGATAGACGATAAAGCAGGGTATGCTTAAAGGCGTGGCTCCCTTGTGATTGACAGGTTGCTACTACGGTGTTGTCCGGTCTGGGAGTTGTCCGTGTTTTCCATGTTTGTGAAGCTGTGGAGGATTACCCAATAAAATTCAATCTGATCCATCCAACCCCAGCATCCTCCATCTCTCTAATGACAACGTTTTCTCTCCTCAGGGACGGAGAACGTGATTAAGGCCTGTGTGGAGTGTGGTATCCAGTGCCTGCTCTACACCAGCAGCATGGAGGTGATCGGCCCCAACGCCGAAGGAGACGACTTCATCAGGTGAAGCTCAAAAAAATATCCTTCTGGTTTTACTTGTTTGTTTTCCTCACCGAGTACACATGGTTGGACTTTCACTCTCGTTTTTAGAAACGCTTTGGCTCAGTTACGTTTCTGTGGTCACTTTCTTGAATGCAATCATGGAAAGCCTGTTCAGAATAGATATGATTGGTTGGAGACAAAAGTACACAACACACTGTATCCAGCACCCTGCTGGTATAATCAAGAGGCGTTTAAAGACTCACTCACTATCTTACTGTCACACTGTCCCTCCGTAATGTTTTGCATGAGACCGTCTGGTATGTCAGACATGCCGTACAGCGAGCAACATGTTTTAACCTTTCTTTAACCTCAACCCTTTATTAGATTTGCCACATACAGTTGCATACATGAAATTTGACCTCTGCATCCTAAGGAGCAGTGAGCTGCTGTAAAGTGCAATTTGGGGTCAAGTGTCTGGCTCAAAGACACGCCAACATGCAGAAAGTAGGAGTCGGGAATCAAACCACCGACCTTGTGGTTGAAGGATGACCACTCTAACCATTGTACCAATGGATTCCTTAGGTTTTCTAGCCCGCTACAACCTTAGAAAACGCAAGTTGCATTTAAACACATTCCTCTCATACACATGGCAAGGTCAAGAAAACACCACCTGCTTACTTTCTCCTCCTCTCACTGTTTAACTCTTTCTCTACAGGGGCAATGAAGACACACCTTACAAAGTGAAACACACTATGGCCTATCCCAAGAGCAAGGCAAAGGCTGAGAAAATCGTGCTGGAAGCTAACGGCACCAAGGTACTTTATGTTCAACAGTGTGGTGGTTTTATTGGCAGAGATATTAATACTGGTACACTTTAAAGACACACTAAGAAAACAAAAAAAATAGTGTTCAAATAATCATAAAACCTTAACGATGTAATGGAATTCAAAAAAGCTGCAGATGCAGAACAGAAAAAAGGTTATTGGAATCCAGATACATTTATTAATGTTTATTACTGTAATGCTGAGTATCAGTTTTATACTGTATTATATCTTAGCTTAACCCTTGTGCCTCACTAGGGACATTATTGGCTTTTTAATTTTTTGATCCTTTTGGCTGTGTTTATGCATGTGGTATAAATTTTGGCAAGGGTGTGACGTTTTTTTTTTTTTTTTAATTGTGGAAGTTCAACCTTAGCTCCTATAATACGTCTATAATAAACTGTGTAGCCAAAATACACTCAGACCCTTAAGGACAAAAATATCCCCATTGACACCCATTAAAACAACGATTTATGACCCGACAGCCATTACAGCATCAGCATATCGCATGATTGTCCATAGTTAATCGTGATGAATCGCAAATTAATCACCCATTTTGATCTGTTCAAAATGCACCTTAAAGGGAGATTTGTCAAGTATTTAATACTCTTATCAACATGGGACTGGGCAAATATGCTGCTTTATGCAAAAGCATTTATTATTGGAAACCAAATAACAACACAAAACAATGACAAATATTGTCCAGAAACCCTCACAGGTACTGCATTTATCATAAAAAATATGCTCAAATCCTAACATGGCAAACTCAAGCCCAACAGGCAACAACAGCTGTCAGTGTGTCAGTGTGCTGACTTGACTATGACTTGTCCCCAACTGCATGTGATTATCATAAAGTGGGCATGTCTGTAAAGGGGAGACTCGTGGGTACCCATAGAACCCATTTTCATTAACATATCTGGAGGTCAGAGGTCAAGGGACCCCTTTGAAAATGGCCATTCCAGTTTTTCCTGACCAAAATTTAGCGTAAGTTTGGAGCGTTATTTATCCTCCTTCGTGACAAGCTAGACTGACATGGTTGGTACCAATGGACTGAGCCCACTACAACCTCCAAAATATCAATTGGGTTAATGTGTTGAAGACATTTTGTGGCTTTAAAACGAATTTGCGTTAACGCATTATTATCGCGGTTAACTTTGACAGCCCTAATTCTATTATATCAGGCTTTCAATCTATAGCATCAAAATTGTAGTTTTTTTTTACAATATTTTACCAGATTGAGACATTTTCTCATGTTTGATCTATGGGGCAATCACATGCTATTTGCCTGGTTTCCTGCACAAAATAAAAATGCATCATAGTCAATGTTGTTCCTAATCATTGACATTTTTGTCCTCTCAGCTTCGGAGCAGCTTTTTTAAAGTGAGGCACAAGGGTTAAGACTGGGTAACACAATCTGAGGCTGGAGAGCCTGAAAAAAACATTATGAGGGAATTTCTTGAGCAACTTTGCCACACAATGCTGGACCATCCCCTTGTGGCTTTGCTTTGGTGTCACTCCTGCTGTTTACCATCAAAATCCATAAACTTCTACCCTTTGACGGCTCTGGGTTCATGTTTTTATGTTCGTATGCCTCCCGTCTGATTTCCCAAAACTGAATCTTGGTTTTGTCTCCTGTCCAGGTGAAAGGTGGAAAGTGTTTATACACATGTTCTCTGAGGCCGACGGGGATCTACGGCGAGGGCCACCAGCTAATTAAAGAATTCTACAAGTTGGCTGTAAAAATAGGAGGCTTGGCCTTCGAGGGGGTCCCAGAAGACTCTGAACATGGACGGGTCTATGCAGGTAAAATTACACAAAATTACACAGATATACATATTTTTGGTTGGTTTGCATCTCTTTGTTAGTTTTGTATTTCTTTTTGGTATTTTTGCATCTCCTTTTGGTAGTTTTGTGTCTATTTGGTAGTTTTGCATCTCTGTGGTAGTTTGGCGTCTCTTTGTGACTTCCCAACAAGAAATGTCAGCAGTAACTTCAAACAGAAGCTCTGTGCCCAGTTGGCCCGTTCAGTAATCTGTCGATGGTGATAACAACACCTTATTAAGAGTATCAGCACCACATACATATATACAGCAGTATGAGTACATCATTGAATAAATGTAATGATGACATTTTTAAACCAGCCTCAACATGCTGGTTTCAGTGCTGATGTGTTTTTGTTATTCACTCACGGTTCATCAGCTGTTGTTCATGACCAAATTAGTAATAGTGCATGTGAGCATGAGTAACAGCACCCAACACAACTGGACTTTCTCTAAAATGATAACTTACATTTATACCAGGTACATGTTCATTCATCAATAATTTGTCCCTGACAGAAATCATTCTTCAGACTGACTGCTTTTCCTCTTAATTAAAAGTAGTTATATCTTAGTTATATCTCTCAGCCTCATACTGTATTTGGTGTAGGCCATGAATTCAGCTCCTAATAACATGTGAAGAACTTTGTAAACCACAAATTCCAAAGAATGAATGAAGTTGTTTCTAAAAAGTAATGGGTAAAACAACTACTTTTTCTTTTCGGCACTTGAGTACATTTTAAGGTAAATGTCTTGAGTACATCTTCCATCATTCAATGTGGTATTCACCCACTTGTCTGTGTTTCTAGGCAACGTGGCCTGGATGCATGTACTCGCAGCCCGAGCCCTGAGAGAGCGCCCGCAGACAGTCGGAGGTGAATCTTTCTTCTGCTATGACGACTCACCCTACAAGAACTACGAGGAATTCAACATGCTGCTCCTCTCCACATTTAACTTCAGAAGAGTCCGCATACCCTTTCCGGTGCTCTGGTTCCTGGCCATGCTCAATGATGTGCTCCGCTGGATACTGAGCCCCTTTCATAACTACACGCCGTTGCTGAACAGTTTCACCTTCGCCCTGGCTTGCACCTCCTTCACTGTCAGCACAGACAAAGCCCTGCGCCACTTCCAGTACCGCCCTCTGTACGACTGGGACCAGTGTCGCGCCCGCACACAGAAATGGGTCGACACGTTTCCTCTGGATGACCCCAGTAAAAGCAAACTGTAATTATTACAGTATAAAAAGATCTTTTCATTGTTATATTTGTCTAGCATTTGTCTAGCACTTAGCTTAGTCATAAAGAAAACACAATCAAAGAATTTAATCAGATGACGGATATACTTTAATAGCCTTGTTATGATTTAACATCAGCATTTGTAATTATGTAAATTATGACAAATGTAAACACAATTTACAAGCATTTACTGGACTTCACATGGACCTGTATTTCAGTAATATATATTATTGATAGCAATGTTTTAAGTTGCATAATTTAAAGAATATTTTTATGATATTGTCGATGAAATGTATCATGTTTAGTTTGTTAAATTTTTTAAATCTTTAATAAAGATGATTTGATATATTCTTAATTTTCTTGTTGTTGTTTTGCACTTGATTCACATCACAGGGAGAGGCTGCATTTTCCTGTTTTTCTTTCCGTAACTGAGCTCATTTACGTATTTTATTATGACATCATAATGAAAGTTTGTACAGCCTGGAGACCTGGTTTAGTTTCAGTGTGAATATGTTTTCTTACCATGCCCACATCCCGGTATGATTTAATGCAAAAAAAGTGAAGGTATCAAAAACACATGACTACTTTTCAGTTAAATAATTATTATAGTTATTAATTATTCAAATAATCAACATTATTTTATTCCAACAGGAGCAGTAAAGAATGCTTAGAAAAACACAACAGTATAACATGTACTCAGTGGTGGAAAGTAACTAAGTACATTTACTCAAGTACTGTACTTAAGTACAATTTTGAGGTACTTGTACTTTACTTGAGTATTTCCATGTTCTGATACTTTTACTCCACTACATCTCAGAGGGAAATATTGTACTTTTTACTCCACTACATTGATTTAATAACTTTACAGATAAAATAAGCTAACTTAGCTAGCTGGTAGCTTAACCAGCTAGCTAGCTCACCGATCGTTAGCTCCTCCAGGTCCTCTCTCCGTTCAGAGGTTCCTGCTCCCCGGTGTCGCTTCTTTTATCGTGTTTTTACTTCACGGAGAGGAGGTCATTGAACCGGAGCTGTGGCGGGGGGAGCGGACGGATAGGAACCCACCTGGCTGGCTGTCCGGTCCAGGCTCCAGGCGGACAGATCACAGTGGCACGCCGGTCCTGGGTGAGTTGAGCATCAGAGCTGAAGTTCAAATGGACCAGGGCAGCGGAGTGGGCACTGTTCGGCCAGGCAGGCAGGGTGTTGACTAGGAATAACGGATTCTTTGACACAAAAACGGTCCGCCAGAGTCTGATACCAGAACTGCGCCCATAGCAACGGCCTGCTATAGATAGCAACGGCCTGCTATATATAGCAACGGCCTGCTATAGATAGCAACGGCCTGCTATAGATAGCAACCGTCTGCTATACATAGGTCTGCTATACATAGCAAGCATCTGCTATACATAGGTCTGCTATAGATAGCAACCGTCTGCTATACATAGGTCTGCTATACATAGCAACGGTCTGCTATACATAGCAACCGTCTGCTATACATAGGTCTGCTATACATAGCAAGCATCTGCTATACATAGCAACGGTCTGCTATACATAGGTCTGCTATACATAGCAAGCATCTGCTATACATAGCAACGGTCTGCTATACATAGGTCTGCTATACATAGCAAGCATCTGCTATACATAGCAACCGTCTGCTATACATAGGTCTGCTATACATAGCAACGGTCTGCTATACATAGCAACGGTCTGCTATACATAGCAACGGTCTGCTATAGATAGCAACCGTCTGCTATACATAGGTCTGCTATACATATCCACCGTCTGCTATACATAGCCACTGTCTGTTATACATAGGTCTGCTATACATAGCAACGGTCTGCTATACACAGCAACGGTCTGCTATACATAGCAACTGTGTGCTACACATAGCAACCGTCTGCTATACATAGCAACGGTCTGCTATACATAGCACAGTCTGCTATACATAGCAACGGTCTGCAATACATAGCAATGGTCTGCTATACAGAACTAATACAAAGATTGTTTCCAGGTCTGAGGGAGTATTACTGCATATGTGAAGTTTGTTGCTCCAGAGGGAGCTGTTGCAAAATCTGATAAACTGATAAAGTCCCTTATTAGAGGACACAGTCAAGTAGACTGCCCTTTGACCGGGATCCTCAGGTAATATGTGACCTCCAAATGATGGTGTGTAATGGCCTTGACAGTGAATATGGCTCACGTAAAGGACCGAAAGTAACTCATATATGGGGTTAAATCAGGATACAAGTCAGTAAATTTAGTCCAACTAGTGGATATATTTATTTTTTAAAAATCCATCAGTCAAATTATGAAAGTATTTTGAGTGTACATAGGGAAAATCAGGCCAACCATTGACAAACAGAACATCTCGTTTCCATAAGTAAATATCTCATCATAATATAATATTTGTTTTACACAAGTTAACATCTTCGTTCTTAAAAATCATCATCAAATTCATGTGTTTGGTCAGTTGGAGTGGGCTCAGCTGTAACACCACTGCAAATACAGTTTCAAGTGCATACCAACCTCATGCGCACCCTTTTATGTATTTATGTATTATGTATTTATTTTTATTAATTTTAAATATAGTTATTTATTTTGGCGTTTATTTTTGATTTATTTATTTTGGCAATATTTTAAATTATTACATTATTTTAAAATTAATAAAAATTAAATACAGGGAAATTAAACAGAGGAGTAAATAAATAAGGGAATTAATAAGTAAAGAAGCATATTAAAACAGAAATATCAATTTATTAACGGTTACATTTATTTTCAATATTATTTTTGCTACATTTAATGACGTATTTATTTATCAATATTATATTTATTTGTCATTTTTTTTGTTTATTGATTTATCTTTTATATTAGTGTAATAAAAATTACAATATTTCCATCTGAGGTGTAGTGGAGTAGAAGTAGCCTATAATGTAGCAGAAAATGGAAATACTCAAGTAGAATACAACAAAACATTAAACTTGTACCTAAGTAGGCCGACAGTACTTAACAGTAAATGCACTTTCCACCACTGGCTGCTATGCAGTGAATGAAATTTGCACCTGCATCATGCCAAATACAGGGTAACTGTTGGCTATGGCAGGTAATAATTCCAGGTCACCTATCAACATGACAGATCATTTTCACTCATATTAAGAAATATTATTTTGAAAAAGCAATTCCTGACTTAAAAGTAGTTAGGGATTAAGGCTACATGATATATTCCATGTTTATACTGTCTGGTATCACTGAATCAGTGTTTACAACTCTAAAGTGTTCTACACAGATTTCAGATGTGGCAGACAAAAAATTTAGTGGCGGGTAGAAATGTTCAGTGACCTGCCACAGTGGCAGGTGAGGAAAAAGCTTAATTTCAGACCCTGCTGCTATGTTTCATTACAAGTTTCCAAAAAAAAAAAAAAAGGTGCCTAGCTCTCCTCCTCCTGTGTCGTGGTGGTGGTGTTGGTGCTGCTGCCTGCAGAGCTCAGTGCTCACAGAGAGAAGTGACAGTCACCATCAGTTCAGCTCTCTGCTCCACGCTCAGCATGTCTGGTCCCGTTTATCTGGTCACCGGAGGCTGCGGCTTCCTCGGCAGACATCTGCTTACTGAAGGAGGATGAACTGGCAGAGATCCGGGTGTTTGACAAACACATAGACTTGAGTTTAAACGAACTCAGCACAGGTAAGAGGATTAATGCACCAGACTCCATTTAAGAATCTGCTAATTTAACATTACCTCGGCGTAGTCACTCTTTCAAGCTCTTGTTTTAATTTAACTTCAGGCTTTATAACTGCACGGTTCACAACATCATATCGTATCTATTTCTGCTTGTTTGTGGTGTAATGTTAGTGTTTATTTGCCTGGTTCCTCATTACATTAGCCTCTTTTACTTTGACATTCTGTTGTTGCTAGGGCAACAGCTTTGGTCCAAATTTACTTCCTGTCAACTACTGCAGTAATTATAGATAGATGGATGGATGTGTAACCCAACACGGTATACAGAATGGCCAATGCAATGCTACTTCAGAGACCCACAGGCCATAGGCCTCAATTACTTAGTGTTGACACCAATAAATTCACAGATTCAAGAGCGGGAAACATGCATTCAGTTTCACATTACCAAATGTATTTAATTAAAGGTAAAACATGATTGGAAATTGATATCCTAAAAAAGGAGAGAACAATCAAAAGTTAATATTTATTCAACAATAATAGTTAAAAACAGTTTTCCCATAAAAACTCCAACCTGTCCTCCCTTTTTAAACTAAAACCCCAAAAGAATACAAAAAAATGCCAAATACTAAGGCAGGGTACTGTCTGCGGGGAGATTCTAATTATGACCCCTCTTTAAACTTACCATGTAAGCACACTATGAACTATTTCTTTACATGGCACACCATCACAAGTATGAAACTGTAAAAAGTTACTATCACCCTTTTGGGCCTACCAAACGGCATGTGAAAAGGGAAATAACACGACTAGCCTACTCCCCGCAGGTCTCCCACGGCCTGGAAGAACAAAAACAAATACAAAGTAATGTTAATCAGTTGGTTCTGGATCACAAGGTTAAAAAGTATTTCAAGTAATCACCACAACAATGCAACAGTCTGACTTGGATGTGTCCAAATCAACAAATGGGTGGCTGGACACAGTCTCTCTTTTAGTCCATTTAAAACTATCAGTAGTCAAATCAGGCTTCAGTGTTAAATACACCCAGGCAAAGCAGCAGTCTAGCTTCAATCATTCTCCTCAGGGCCCTACTTCACTGGCTCTGCTGTGGCTCAACCGGGGGAGGGGCAAAAGGCTGAATCTTTCCCTTTTCAGTATGGGGTAACAGAGCATCACTCTGGACGGCTCAGGACACAGCTGCACTACAAATCTGGACAAACAGTGTTGACCTGCCACACATCTACCAGGAGTCAGACAAAGAGACTCTAATCACCCACACCTGACCTTATGAAGGCAAGAAGCTCCACTCAACCACACCTACAAGGGGCGGTGCTCCCTGCCTAGGTGCTGGCCCTCACGGATGGATGGATAGATGGATAGATAGATGATAGATAGATGGATGGATGGATGGATGGATGGATGGATGGATGGATGGATGGATGGATGGATGGATAGATACATAGATAGATAGATAGATAGATAGATAGATAGATAGATAGATAGATAGATAGTGCAAAGTACAATACAAATATACCAGATATAAAAATACAAGGAGATGAAGAAAACTGTTAAAAGTGGTAATCCTTAAGATTTCAGGGTTGATTTACAATTTATATTTGCGTAAAAACAATAGAATTGTGCTTTGAGTTTCTGGCTAAGATTTGTTTCACCACTACATTAATTAAAGTGGCAATCCTTAAGATGTCAGTCCTGGTTGATTTACAATTTATATTTCCATTGTGCTCAGAGTTTAGCAGACCTGGGCGCTGCATACTGACTTACTGCGTGTTTATGCTACTCTTGTTCTGTTGTTGTGCTGTCGATGCTGTTGTTTGCTACTGCCAAATGTTAGTGTGCTTATCTGTCTGTTATGTAATGCTTGTTGTCATATGTAGCCTAATGCTTGTTGTGATGGTATGCCAGAAGTGTTTGGCTGTGTGCTGCTCTTTAACTTAGGACATTTCTTTTTATTACATGGCTTTGTTGAATACTCAATTCTGATTGGTCAGTCACAGCCTTCTGTGGTCTGTTATTTATTTATAGCAGACCGTTGCTATGTATAACAGACCTTTGCTATAGGAGCAGTTCTGATGTGGGACTCTGGCGGTCCGTTTTGTGTGAAATTATTTATTCCTTAAGTAAGTAGCTGTGTAATAAGCGGGATAATATACAGCGAGCCGGTCACTGTTGTGAAATAAACCCTGACAGGGCAATGCCACACCCTGACGCGGATTGGGGATCACGGCGTTCTACGGTCTGTTATTTCTTTATAGCAGACTGTTTCTATGTATAACAGACCGTTACTATGGGCACAGTTCTGATATCAGACTCTGGTGGACTGCTTTTGTGTCAAGTTATTGATTCCTTAAGTAAGTAGCCGTGTAATAAACAGGATAATGTACAGCTAGCGGGTCATTGTTGTGAAATAAACCCCGACAGAGCTCGCTGTACATTATGCCTTACATAGACCCTACCCCCTTCCCTCAAGAGGCTTTGCCTTTTGCCAGGCCGCCATTGTAAATAAGAATTTGTTCTTAATGGCTTGTCATGGTTAAATAAAGGTTAAATAAAATGTATAAAATAAAAGGTGTGAGAAAGGCATGGCAGAGTCTGTTTCACCTCATACTCTTGAGGAAATTCCTGGTATCCCAAAATATACTGACAAATTTCTCCTCCTGCACCATCGAATTAAATCTATAATTGTTTCTCAATTGAAATAAAATTATGTTTACAATGACAAAAGGAGGAGGAGGAAAGATGATCTAGATAATCTGAACTGCCGTGCAGTTCAGAGGATCAGATAGGTGCATGCTGCGAGCATATACAGATTCCAGTGGAGACCGGCGGCGTTTCAAAACTACTCGCTGACTGCTAAAGTTACTCACGTTAAATAGCAGTCCACCTTCGTGTTTCGGTACGGTTGGCTTTCACACCTGATGAAAACCATGCCCAAGTACACATGAACCGTACTCCAGACTACCTTTTTAAGTGGACTCGTACGGTACCGTATGGAGCGTTCACACTAATCATTCGAACTGGACTTTGGGGACAAGTGTACTCGGATCCGGGCCCGGGTCCCTAATGTGAAAGCACCCAAAATGTCTGCCTGTTTCTCCCTCAGAGCGAACAAAGGTGGTGGTCATTCAGGGGGACATCACAGACTACAGAAGCGTGTTGGAGGCATCCTGTGGCACCGATGTCGTCATCCACACAGCCAGCTTAGTGGACGTTTGGCACAAAGTCCCAGAGAGCCTCATCGTCTCTGTCAACGTCTCAGGTGAGACTTCAAGGGTCTGAATGATGGCAAGGAAAAGGGATGGGGAGGAAAAATCAATGACTGATTCAGTTTTATGAATGTTTTACTGCGGGAAACCAGAAAACAGAGGAAACCCACGCCTTCTCCTGTTCTGGATGATTTTAAAGGACGTGACTTCACCCATGGGTTAAAAAATGTTGGCCTTAATTAAGTTGTGCTGAATATTGAGACAATATGGCCATTGTTAGCCAGTCGGGTTGCCCATTTCTGTAGTGGCAGATAGTCCAACCTGGATTAAGGGCTAGTTTTCATTACATATTTTGTAAATGAATGTTTCCTTTTGTAAATGAATGGTTCCTTACTATG